>NC_068369.1:56882393-57182393 GCF_020536995.1 Dreissena polymorpha | reverse complement strand
AAAATTTAATATGCATTTTTTTCCAATCCAACAGGACCTACATGTAGCTTACCAACAATGGTGAAAAAAACACACTGGGTATAGTGGTCGATGGTTTCTATGCCCCTGGATTAAATGATGGGGATATATTGTTTTTGGCCATTGGTGTGTCTGTTTGTCATTGTATGTGTCTGTCTATATATGTGGCTGTCCCTAAACTTTAACCTTGGTCATAACTTTTGCAATATTGAAGATAGCAACTTGATATTTGGCATGCATTGGGGGCATTGTGTTTCACAAACACAGCTCTTGTTTCCTTTGGTATTTCATGGCAGTGTTTTGTTTTTTTGTTCAAATTTGGGTGTAACTAGGAACAGTAACAATGCACATTTTGAATTGTGTCCCTTTATCCAACTTTTTTTAAAATTGAAAACCTGGTTTTGTGACAATTGTGTCCCTTGTTTGAACTTTCTGAATTTGTTTCTTGCCGATACATCTCCCAATTTGGCCAAAACAATCAATGTTAAACCTTGGAATATATTGTTAAAACATGTTTATTCTAAATGTTATAGTATTTGCTTGAAAAAAATGCTAAAAATTTCCCACTTTGTGTCAAAACGGCGCAACCCAATGCAATAGGTCCCAGTCATATAAAAACGAGCTGTTACATTATGTAGCTCCAACAACCATTGTTTAAAGATTGTTTTCTTCAAAGTTATTGGTCCTTGTATTTGTGTTGTTTGAAGCAATAGAAGATTGAATGTAAACATTGAATTTCTAGGCATCCAATTGTATGGATCTACTTGTACTTTATACAAATCAAAAGATATTGGGCATTAACTCTTTTCAGTGCTGGAACCAAATTTTGAAGGCCTTTGCAAACAGTTTGGATCCAGATGAGACGCCACAGAACGTGGCGTCACATCAGGATCCAAACCGTTTGCTATTCTCATAGTATTCTTTAAAAAAAATATAAAAAATGCTAATTTTAGAAATTCAGCAGACAACAGTTAAGCAGACGACAAATTTCCCAACATGCAAAGGGTTAAACGCACAGTTCATATTTTACGTTCACAGTGACGTGTCTGATATTACTGGAGCTCCTGAAATGTTAGGTGGACGTGTGAAAACTCTACACCCAGCAGTGCATGGAGGTAAACTGTCCGCCTAAAGGGCACTTTTAGTTAGAAAAGTCTTTCTTTCAGGGCCCTTGCTACACTTTGGGGGATTGGGGTTGGGACCCTTAAAGGTGGGCATTTCGCGACAAATTTGGCGAGAAGTGGAATTTAAGAAGATCTTTTCACCAATCATTCAACACTTAAAATTGCTACGCTCAAAAGTGCCCTTTTCACAATATACTGCGTGTCCAAAGTGCCCTTTTGACAAAAAAGCCCCCCTGCCCTTTTCAAATCCTAGCTGGAGCACTGCTCAGTGCCCCAGATAATATTTTGGCGAAATAGGGTGAAATAGAATGTGTACCTGATACTAATCATTGCTGCTTTACTTTTCTGTTGAAACTAAATGATTACATTAAAATTAAACATGTATCTAAGAGGAATAGGGTTGATTAAACAAATTGCAAATAACTGACATCTTTGATATTGAACTTGAAAATAAACATATTTTATTTTTTTAACTGTTAAACATATACATTTGTTATCTAAATCAAGACACCTTTAGCCAGAACTTCCAGTACTTATGGAAGCTTTTTTTTAGGAGTTTGTATTCTTCGATAAGCCTCTTCACTCGTGATCATCAAAAATAAATATTTTAAAATGGGACTATGTTGCTTGTGAAAATATTGCACATTGAATTCTATAATCTTCTAAATTGAACAGATTACCTCGGTTTATGTCATAGGATTTTTTTTTCAGACACAGCCTGTGTGTGTATTTTGACTACAATAGAAACCAAACTAAATTCTGTGATTTCACTTTTCAGGAATTCTCGCTTGTTCTACTGAGGAAGATATGAAAGATTTGACAGACCAGGGTTTTCAGATGATTAGGTACATGACCTTGAAAAATCCTTTATGAATGACCTTGACATTGCGCTAGATAGGTGTCTAATTAAGTTGTTATTTAACATTTTTTAGAGCACTAGTTCCTTAGCAAAATCCATAGGCGGAGGGATAATATTGTTTTGGCGTTGTCTGTCTGTCCCTTCTTTCCGTCCGGCACTTTTGTGTCCGGAGCCATATCTTGGAAGTGCATTGGCAGATTTCATTGAAACTTGGTATAACTCCAATATGACGCGGATGACGGGATCCAAGCCAGGCAACAGCGTTATATACAGTCAGCGTAATAAGGTTTGAGCTTATTTATTTAAGGGGGCTATAAAAACAGGTATAGTATAGCCTTTAATATAGGTCCTGTGTATTGTCATGCTGTGTTGTCATCCGCAAATACATGCATATAAACCGAATCAAACAATAACAGGATACAGTACATACGGCTTTTCTAATGTGCACATTTTTCTGATAATCCAATATAATTACATCACGAAAAGATAATCTTAAACATTTATGACAAGAAATATGTTTACAAATTTCATAAACAAATCCATATGCCAAGGCCATTTTTCAGAAAAATAATACAGAGCATTATGGGACACAGCTTTCATTGGACAAGCGAATTTAGATTTAGATGGAATGCAATACGATACATGTACACAGAAATGTTTTATTGCATCATACGCAGCATGTAAAAAACGTGCTTTCTGTGGACTTTCTGATAACGGGCAAAAATTTAAGTGAATCTCTGTTAACAATTACACTGCGTTAGCATATAAATTAATCGTCAGGATAATTTAATTTATTTTTCGTATACGTACTGAAAAATTAAACATACACAATACTTATCAAGCATGTATAGCATATAATAAACGATAACACACACAGCCATAGTTTATACAATGAAATACAATACACGATAAATACATACACAGGTAATTGTTTTGAATAACTTTAATTTAATTATTATTCTGCTTGCACTTACCTTATTGAAATAAGCGCACTGAACCGCTCTGATAGGGAATACATGTAATACACACTTAATTGACATTACACAACAGATTAACACCAATAAGCAGTCGAGGGTTGTTAAACATCTAATAGATTAAAATCAGTTAAACGGACAGATAAAGCAAGCTGTGATCGCTGCCTTCTTTGAATTTTCTGAAAATAAATGAAGTTGCATAACATGGATTTGAATCAGAAATGGAAGGTTGGAGAAAAAATTGGATCCAAGCACCCCTCGCGTTATATTGGATTCAGCGTTATAACGGACCGCACTATTTTGGAGTTACAGTGTATTAGCATTTATATGGATAAGAGGATGATGCACGCCAAATGGAATTGTACACCATCAGTTAATAACAGAGTTATGGCCCTTTGTATCTTGAAAGTATGCTTTTTAATATATGCTTAGAGCTTTATCTCCATTAACACATGAGCCAGAGCCATGAAACTTGCCATAGTTGTTCTCAATCATCTGGGGGTGCTTCACATTCATCACCCATAATCCTAGGGGCTAAGGTCATGGCCCTTTGTATCTCGAAAAAATGCTTTTTATTCCCCGGCATAGGCGAAGGAATATTGTTTTGGCGTTGTATAGCCGTACGTCCGTCAGTCTTTCTGTCCTTCCGTCCGGCACTTTTGTGTCCGAGCCATATCTTGGAAGTGCTTTGGCGGATTTCATTGAAACTTGGTATGATTATCCCCCGCCATAGGCGGAGAGATATCTGTTAATAACAGAGTTATGGCCCTTTGTATCTTGAAAAAATGCTTTTTAATATAAGCTTAGAGCTTTATCTCCATTAACACATGAGCCAGAGCCATGAAACTTGCCATAGTTGTTCGCAATCTTCTGGGGGTGCTTCACATTCAACACTTATAATCCTAGAGGTTAAGGTCATGGCCCTTTGTATCTTAAAAAATGCTTTTTAATTTAAGCGTAGAGCTGTATCTTGATGTACACATGAGCCAGAGCCATGAAACTTGCAAAAGTTGTTCACAATCATCTGGGTTGCGTCTTAAACGACACCCATAATCCTAGGGGCTAAGGTCAAGGTCATACATTGAGGTCAAAGGTCACAAATTTGATGAATTTTTCATTATTAAGTCGTTCTTTAACTACTGTAATAGCTCTTAAGTTTTCGGACACCACCTTTTTTAGCCAAAATAATTATTTTTTGTGACTCAATATTTTCGGACACACGTATTTACGGCCATAATTAATGACTCCATTTTTTCGGACAGTACATTTAACTGCGCTATTTTATTAGTTTTTTTGTCCTGTTTTTCACTTCTCTGGAACCCTACGATCATGGAGTTTTACGACCGGATTAAGGTTATAAAACCTTTGATAAAATGCCCTGAGGGCAATTTACCATTACAATTGTTATATTTGGTAGATAACCATGTATACCAGTAATAAACAATGGTTTCACCCAACAGAAATGATATCACATTCATGAAGCATTATGGTTGTTTTTTTTATAACGTGTTTATATACCATTTTAGGTAAGAGATTGCAAATAAGTGAAGTTGCATCTTATTTAAAGCAAACAAAGGAGAGTTCAACACAATACAATTATTGCACAGTTATTAATTGACTTTATTTCAAACAAACATATCCAGGGCCCTTAATCCATTTTAGGGGAAGCGGGTCGCTACTCTCATGAGGGGGAATTTTCGCGGTGTTTAGCTTTTGGTGGAGTTTTTTTTCTTACTCTTTCATTAGTACATGTACATGTTTGCACTATATTCATTTCATTTTATAATTGTTTAGTTTTAGTATGTTTGACAAGATTAAATTGAAATAGAATTGAGATATAATACTCATGAGACACATCTTCATATTAAATTTTTTTTTTTTTTTTTTTTTCTTATTTCAGCGGGAATTTTACCTCCCCAAAGGGGAAAAAAGTATACTTTTCAGGTGGGGGAATGCGGCCGAAATTCGGCCGCAGATTTGATAGATTGAGGGCCCTGATAAATCTTTGGACACTTGTACTTTTTAAATATGTTTAGTGTATAAATTTTTGGACACCAAAAAGATAATATGTATTTAAATGTCTGAAAACTTTGAGTAATTACGGTATGCATCAAAGGATTCTATAATAACTGTCCACAAGTGTTCTCCATTATTAAGCTGAGTGTAAAATATAAGATCCAGGTTGGTAGGGTCATGGTCAAAGTCACAAAGTTGTTTATATAAGTCAAAACTTTTTTCTTTAAGCTAAATTGCATCAAATGTTTGGTCCCAGTTTCTCAAAATATTTTAAGCCTCTCGGGGCTCAACATTAACCTAAAAACCAACTTGCCCTGCCAGGCAAGTACTTAGAAAATCTACTTGCCCTGAACGAAAAAACCACTTGCCCAAACATGACTTATCCTGTAAACCTCATATTTTTTAATAAAGATCAAAATGATACACCATGAAACCTTATATTTTTGCATATTTAACAAAATTATTACAGAAATTTAAAGTCTAATAATAGTCCAAATTTAACGCACTTTGTTCTTTTTTGCACTTGCCCAGGCGGGCAACTAGATTATAAAATAACTTGCCCGGACCCAACGTTTACTTGCCAGGGGCAATAGGACAACCATTAATGTTGAGCCCTGGCCTCTTATAATATGATACACATATGCTCAATTGGTTGTATTGCAAAAAAGTATGCAAAAAATAGTTTGATAGTATAACAAGCTTTTTATAAAAAAATTATAGTAAACTTAATATTGATACTATTTTGTACGACATCCTGAACTTAAAAATGCTACACATTTTTGTTAAATATGCCTTATGTTGTTAGGATTTTACAATGCAGGGATATGCAGCCAAAATCAATGAACACATTTATTTGGATATTATGTTTTCCAGGATAGTTGTCAACAACTTGTACCCATTTGCTAAGACCATTGCCAAGCCCGACGTGTTTGTACCTGAAGCTGTGGAACAGATTGACATTGGTTGGTAGCAAAAACTGGAGAGGGTTGATAGTTAAAGTGATATTATGGGCATCTAACAGTTTATAGGTGTCTATTGCAACCATTGTTTATGTTTGGTGTTTTCACTTCATACAGGGTTCGACACTAAGGCACGTCTGACAGACATTGTCTAGTAATATCGGTGGTCGGGCTAATAAAACTGCGGGCTAGCTTGTCCGACTGGTCATACATAAAAAATCTATACTGATTTATATAACTATAACTAACTGCTGTGAAAACTTTTATTTTTAATGTGTAAAATTACTCTCGTATCCGTTATTTACATTAAAACAAAACTAGTGTATTTAAATAAACGCGGAGCATTCACATGATTCATCGCTATTTTTAGACGCAAAGGAGAGCTTCCTGCAGAAATTGCTTGTATTCATTGGTCAAGCTGTCGTGAATATTAATGTTTTTCTGCAGTGTCGTAAAACTGTAGAGCATGATTTTACGACTTTTATAGAAAATCGGTATCGTCGATGTAAACATTTTGGCGTAGCAGACAAGAGAATGTAATATAAAGAATGGCTTTGTTCAAGTGGTTTTCGTCCGACAAATCAGTTAATAAAAAAGAATGTGACGCTTAAACTGACACAAAACATAAATATGAAGAAACACGAAAACGTCAATTTTATCCTAGATGGAAAATCGAGTCAGTTCCCATGGATTGAATTTGACAGAGAAAAGCAAAAAAAGTTTTCTTTTATTGTTTAACTCTATGTATCAAAAAAAATCTGGTGTTCACTGATTATTTACTGATAGATCCTGATTAAACAGTTACATGACACAATTGTGTTCATTTGCTATGTCATTTGTGGTCTAGTAGACATCAGGTTTGGGCTAGTACATTTTAAGAGGAGCTGGTCCGACGGTCTTGCTGTAAAAAAAGTTAATGTCGAACCCTGTCATGTACACTTATATTTGTTAATGCAGCATCAACATACTAAAACAATATCCCGGAAAGAGAAAAATAATGCATTTTAATATCAACCGTACTTTTGTTTGACAACTGATCACGCATGTACAATGTGAACCTAAATTTAGTTTTAGTGCAGATTCGTTTATACGACAAAAGACACTATTTTGTGTTACGGATCATTTCGGCTTACAGGACTGGGTGGGTCACGTAAAATATAAAATATATTTTTATAAAGAACTGGTAGCAAGATGAGTTGCAGATAATGGGCCAGTAACCACATTTTAACTTAGTGTTTTTACCTGTTAATTGTTTTCAGCTCAATTCAACAGTGAAAAATGCTCATAATATCACTTTAAAGTACTGTATCTCACAGGATTGTTATAAGTAACCAATTGATGATTAAATTACTAGTTTAACATGATATCAAATAAGCTGACTGTAGGAGCCTGCAAGATCAGTTGCAAAATGGTTAAGGTTTAAATGTAATTCCTGATAATGGCTGCACTAATCTCATGTAGTCATTTAAAGGCAGATACATGCAAAACCATCGTAATATTAACAATTGTGCTGGGATATGATTTTTAAATCATCAGAGTGAAGGAAAAACATTATTCCCCTGTCAATTAAATTTTTTCATGTTTTAACAGATTCATACATGTAAGAACTTTTTAAGATGCAATCTAGTTAACAAGAAATCTGCTCAAAGTAGAAGAAATCCCACTCCTAATGTGTTTATTTATATTTCAGTCCATATGAGCTGAAATATCATAAGATTAACTTTTGTGCTTCTTTAACTTTTGTTATACGTTTGCTTGTTCAATTTTCAGATAAACCGCGAAAGCTTATTACAATTTTATTATGCCCCCCTTCGAAGAAGAGGGGTATATTGCTTTGCTCATGTCGGTCTGTCGGTCCGTCCACCAGGTGGTTGTCAGACGATAACTCAAGAACGCTTGGGCCTAGGATCATGAAACTTCATAGGTACATTGATCATGACTCGCAGATGACCCCTATTGATTTTGAGGTCACTAGGTCAAAGGTCAAGGTCACGGTGACCCGAAATAGTAACATGTTTTTTTAATGATAACTCAAGAACGCATACGCCTAGGATCATGAAACTTCATGGGTAGATTGATCATGACTTGCAGATGACCCCTATTGATTTTGAGGTCACTAGGTCAAAGGTCAAGGTCACGGTGACCCGAAATAGTAAAATGGTTTCCAGATGATAACTCAAGAATGCATACGCCTAGGATCATGAAACTTCATGGGTAGATTGATCATAACTCGCAGATGACCCCTATTGATTTTGAGGTCACTAGGTCAAAGGTCAAGGTCAGAGTGACCCGAAATAGTAAAATGGTTTTCGGATGATAACTTGAGAACGCATTCACCTAGGATCATGAAACTTCATAAGTAGATTGATCATGACTTGCAGATGACCCCTATTGATTTTGAGGTCACAAGGTCAAGGTCACGGTGACCCGAAATAGTAAAATGATTTTCGGATGATAACTCAAGAATGCTTTTGCCAAGGATCATGACACTTCATAGGTACATTGATCGTGACTCGCAGATGACCCCTATTGATTTTCAGGTCACTAGGTCAAAGGTCAAGGTCACAGTGACAAAAATCGTATTCACACAATGGCTGCCACCACAACGGACAGCCCATATGGGGGGCATGCATGTTTTACAAACAGCCCTTGTTTTAAATATTTTAGCCATGCCCTTAGAAAATGGGGCCTAGTGCATGTACCTTAAGTGTCACACAAGATAAGCTGGTGCAGTTTGCACAGACTTCTCTGAGATAACACTTTCTTTCTTGAATGGATTTTATTTTGAAGAGACTTCCTTTGCACACAAAATTTCAAAACAGCGAAAATAGTTGCCCCTATTTAGCTAGTGCAGAAGTCACAGGCAAGTCTCGAATGACATTTTAGGCACATGTATTAAGTCCCATTTTGTCAATTCATTAAACAAATATCTGAACCATATCATTCTCTCTGCGAAACACAAGAAGACATGGTGACTTTTATTTTTCCAGGTGGTGTGACCCTTCTCCGAGCAGCTGCAAAGAATCATGCGCGAGTAACGGTGGTGTGTGACCCTTCTGATTACAGGAGGTAAGTTTCCGTAAGGCAGTTGGAACGTTTATTTCAGAATGCAAACCAACCTTCCACAAAAACAGTACACATTAAGTCAAGTCTTTGCAAGCCATGCAATGACACATTGCAAAATTGTTGATATTGAAAAATTTTATGCCCCTGGTAGAGTGGCATAGAGCAGTTGAACTGTCTGTCACTCCATCCATCCGTCTGTCCGAAAACTTTAACATGGGCCATAACTTTTGCAATATTGAAGATAGCAACTTGATATTCGGAATGCATGTGTATCTCATGGAGCTGCACATTTTGAGTGGTGAAAAGTCAAGGTCATCCTTCAAGGTCAAAGGTTAACAAAACAAATACAAGGGAAGTAACAAGCTGTAAAGGGAGATAATTCCTATTTATCATTTGGCAGGTACAGATCATTTTGACAAGGGAAGTAATATTTTTAAAGCCCCATTACTGCTCAAATTCAACGAAAATTTCGTTCAATATTTGGTAGAATAAAGTTAATCAATTTAAAATCAGTGTTCCATATCTTGCGTTGAAATTGTGGCTTTTGCTATAAGGAACACTGATTGTTAAGGTGTTAACTTTATTTTACGAAATACTTTACAAAAACATTTTTTGTTGATTTTGAGCGTTATAGAGGCTTGAAAGGGATATAATCAAAAACAAAAATAAATAAATCAAAGCGGCGCAGTAGAGGGCATTGTATTTCTGACAAACACATCTCTTGTAAGTAAATAACTCAATCAATCTTAGCCTATATTAAAGCAATACAGCTCCCAATAAATAGACTTAATATCAAAGAATGACAACAAAATCATCATACGTTTTGCTTGATATTGTATGTCCAAGATATGTCTGTAGAAATGTTAACTCCAGGTATGTGTGTCTATCTATAGAGTTTTAGAAGAACTTCAGAGCTCTGAAGATCATGACACAAGCCTAGAGACCAGACAGGCACTAGCAGTTAAGGTACATGCTGGTGAATAGAAATTAGAACTTCAAGAAAAAAATACCAGTTTTTTATATTCGTCAGCGATACCTTTAGTATGTGAATATTTTATGTGTGGTTCATTTTTACAATGCAATACATGGTCATTGTTGACTCAGGTTGTACTTAAAAGTACCCTGGGTACTCTTTAAGTACACATCAAAATACACTGGTTAATAAAAAAAACATCCCAGATTAGAGCCAGATTCCTTTCAGTGTATTGTTTTCTAGGATACATTGTTGTATTCCTAAGAGTATCCCGGGTGCTTTTGAGTAGGATCTGAGCTGACAATCATCAATTGAGCTTCATTTTGTGATTTTTATGTCCCCCACCACTATAGTGGGGGATATATTGTTTTTGCCCTGTCTGTTGGTTTGTTTGTGTGTTTGTTTGTTTGTTTGCGCCAACTTTCACATTTTCAATAACTTTTGCAATATTGAAGACAGCAACTTGATATTTGGCATGCATGTGTATCTCATGGAGCTGCACATTTTGAGTGGTGAAATGTCAAGGTCAAGGTCATTTTTCAAGGACAAAGGTCAAATATATAGCTTCAAAGTGGCGCAAAAGGGGACATAGTGTTTCTGACAAACACATATCTTGTTTAATAAGAGGTTCAACTTTGCAATTAAATGCTTTGAAATAGTTCATTTTCATGCGATAGTTTTCTTTGTTTTATTAACAGAAATTAAAATAAACACAATCATCTTTATCTTTCCTTCTTTAGGCATTGGGCAATTCACCGATCAATTTGTAGAAATATAGTGGATTTAGTTTCAACATTTTAAAAAAGAATACAGATTGCAGAAACATTCATACAATCTTTTATGACAAGTTTATGTTAAAATGGTATTTATGGATTTATAGACTTTGATTTAAATTGTTAATTTCTTATTACTAAATATGCATATGCATATTGTCAACTAAAATGAACAAAAACTTATTAACAATTAATGGTATCAACTGGACTGTAAAGATGTAAAAACAATTAACATTTTTGTTGGTTTGTTTGCGTCAAACTTTAACATTTGCGATAAATTTTGCAATATTGAAGATCGGAACTTCTTATTTGGCATGCATGAGTATCTGATGGAGCTGCACATTTTAAGTGGTAAAAGGTCAAGGTCATCCTTCAAGGTGAAAGGTCAGAAATATGGCGGGACATAGTGTTTCACAAACACCTCTTGTTTTTTTATTTTTACCCAATTAGTGGACTTTTTGCGAGAAAATTTCCAAATATTGAAATTCTATATTCTTGAAATTTTTGAATTTTGAAAACCCTGATATAACTTCAAACTTTCTAATTTTTTGTCAAGGCTTTTAATCACACAGCAGAGTACGATGCGATGATCTCGGATTATTTCCGGCGGCAGTTCAGTGCGGGCATCTCCCATCTGCCTCTGCGATGCGGGATGAACCCGCATCAGAAACCCGCACAGCTCTCCACCACGCTACCGCAACTGCCCATTAAAGGTATCCGGATTTATCTTGATTTTCATTGTTAATTTGCTGGAAAATAATGTTTATGTCCCCCACCACTATATAAGGAGCTCAAAATCTTTGCCATTTTGTCAGACAACCAAAGCCTGAATGTTACATAAAACAAATATGTTCATACTAGTTATATATTTATGGATTTATGGTAAAATGTTCGAAATAGTATAATGAAATTATGTTTCCAGTGGTGAACGGCTCCCCGGGTTTCATCAATCTCCTGGATGCGCTGAATGGCTGGCAGCTGGTGAAGGAGTTGAAGACAGCCTCTGGAACAGCCGCTGCAGCTTCCTTCAAACATGTCAGCCCTGCAGGTGAGTCGAGTGTAGCCCTGCAGGTGAGTGGAGTGTAGCCCTGCAGGTGAGACGAGTGTAGCCCCGCAGGTGATTTAAGTGTTGCTTGGCAGGTGAGTTGGGTGTAGCCTGCAGGTGAGTTGAGTGTAGCCCAGCATGTGAGTTGAGTGTAGCCCCACAGGTGAGTTGAGTGTAGCCCCACAGGTGAGTTAAATGAAGCCCCGTAGGTGAGTTGAGTGTGTGTAGGCAGGTGCAGTGTTTTGTTGTTCTCTATTTTGTAAATGGGATGGGATTGGGAAATAAGGTCCTTTTGACAAAAATTAGGAAACTGTTTTTGTTTTTTCATGCGCAGACTTTAAAATGGAGAAAAACTTTAAAAAAAAAAAGGTAATTTTAGGAAGTTATTTTGGAAAAATATTTGTACACTTTTTATAGTAAGAAATTGGGCTGATTATCTGGGAAAACACACGCGCTTAAATCAGTTGCCTTCAAAATTGAAACACCAGAATAGTTACTGGTAATGAGTCGTTACTCAAATCAGCCTATTGAAATCGTCTCCTTGACTGTTTTCACCTTGTTGGCAATGTAATATGTAGTGAATTAGGATTGAGGAACTAGACCAAAATATTGAAAGAAGATTATTATCGAAGAAGAAGAGGGGTAAAATTGTTTTGCACAAGTCGGTCGGTCGGTTCGTCTACCAGATGGTTTTCGGATGATAACTCAAGAACGCTTAGTCCTAGGATCATGAAACTTCATAGGTGCATGGATCATGACTGGCAGATGACCCTTATTGATTTTCAGGTCAGTAGGTCAAAGGTCAAGGTCACAGTGACTCGAAACAGTAAAACGGTTTCTGGATGATAACTTAAGAATGCTTAGGCCTAGGATCATGAAACTTCATATGAACATTGATCATGACTGGCAGATGACCCCTATTGATTTTTAGGTCACTAGGTCAAAGGTCAAGGTCACAGTGACTGGAAACAGTAAAATGGTTTCAGGAAGATAACTCAAGAATGCTTAGGCCTAGGATCATGAAACTTTATAGGTACATTGATAATGACTGGCAGATTACCCCTATTGATTTTCAGGTCACTAGGTCAAAGGTCAAGGTCACAGTGACTGGAAACAGTAAAATGGTTTCAGGAAGATAACTCAAGAATGCTTAGGCCTAGGATCATGAAACTTTATAGTTACATTGATAATGACTGGCAGATGACCCCTATTGATTTTCAGGTCACTAGGTCAAAGATCAAGGTCACAGTGACTCGAAATAGTAAAATGGTTTCCGGATGATAACTCAAGAATAATTAGGCCTACGATAATGAAACTTCATAGGTACATTGATCATGACTGTCAGATGACCCCTATTTATTTTCAGGTCACTAAGTCAAAGGTCAGGTCACAGTGACAAAAAACGTATTCACACAATGGCTGCCACTACAACTGACAGCCCATATGGTGGGCATGCATGTTTTACAAACAGCCCTTGTTAAAATTGTTATCCTTTCTTTGTTCTATGATAATAGATTGAAAGATGGCAAAGTCTTGTCAGACAAGGTTTAGAGTCTGCTAAGTGGAACCTAGAATATAAATGATCGTTTACATTGACAGTAGTCTTCATCTGATTGCTTGTGATGTTCATTTTCAGGGGCTGCCATCGGTGGTCAGGGAATGTCAGACGAAGACAAGAAAGTCTGCATGGTTGACGATATGGATGAGTTGTCTCCCTTGGCAGAAGCCTATGCCAGAGCTAGAGGTATGATATTTGAGGCTTGCAATTGAAAAACTAGGTAAAATGCAAATGTGTCATCCCAGATTGGCCTGTGCCCTCAGCACATGCCGTTCAGTGGCGGTACTATACACTCTTATGAAATTCATGAAATTCAAAGGAAGCCTGTAAATGCAAAATAATTAAAGCCCAATTTCTGGCGGGACTACTCAAATAGTTGTCACTTTCAAAGAATTAGTGTCGTATTAAACCTGTCAGTCTCTTGGTTTGTATGATGACAATTTCCCATCTGCCTGATATCTAGAGAATGCTCTGACCTATGATGATGTGATATGGTGTGATATTAAATAAAGGTGGTTCAGGTTAATGTGTATATCCTTCAATAAAAATAGCTATTTATATGCCCCCTTGTTACTATTACATGATCATAAAAACTTGCTACAGGTTGAAATGGGTAACTGACTGTGTATTGCTGCATGTTGAAAATGGTACCTGACTGTGTATTGCTGCATGTTGAAATGTGTAACTGTCTGTGTATTGCTATATGTTGAAATGGGTAACTGACTGTGTATTGCTTCATGTTGAAAATGGTAACTGACTGTGAATTGCTACATGTTGAAATGGGTAACTGACTGTGTATTATTACATGTTGAAATGGTTAATTGACTGTGTATTGTTTCATGTTGAAATGGGTTACTGACTGTGTATTGCTACATGTTGAAATGGGTAACTGACTGTGTATTGCTACAGGTTTAAATGGGTAACTGACTGTGTATTGCTACATGTTGAAATGGGTAACTGACTGTGTTTTGCTATATGTTGAAATGGGTAACTTACCGTGAATTGCTACATTCTGAAATGGGTAACTGACTGTGTTTTGCTACATGTTGAAATGGGTAACTGACTGTGTATTGCTTCATGTTCAAATGGGTTACTGACTGTGTTTTGCTACAGGTTGAAATGGGTAACTGACTGTGTATTGCTACATGTTCAAATGGGAAACTGACTGTGTACTGCTACATGTTGAAATGGATTACTGACTGTGTATTGCTGCATGTTGAAAATGGTAACTGACTGCGTTTTGCTACATGTGAAATGGATAACTGACTGTGTATTGCTACATGTTGAAATGGGTAACTGACTGTGTACTGCTACATGTTGAAATGGGTAACTGACTGTGTATTGCTACATGTTGAAATGGTTAACTGACTGTGTATTGCTACATGTTGAAAATGGTAACTGACTGCGTTTTGCTACATGTGAAATGGATAACTGACTGTGTATTGCTACATGTTGAAATGGGTAACTGACTGTGTATTGCTACCTGTTGAAATGGGTAACTGACTGTGTGTTGCTACATGTTGAAATGGTTAACTGACTGTGTATTGCTACATGTTGATAATGGTACCTGACTGTGTATTGCTACCTGTTGAAATGGGTAACTGACTGTGTGTTGCTACATGTTGAAATGGGTAACTGACTGTGTATTGCTAAATGTTGAAATGAGTAACTGACTGTGTATTGCTACATGTTGAAAATGGTAGCTGACTGTATTGCTACATGTTAAAATGGGTAACTGACTGTGTATTGCTACATGTTGAAATGGGTAACTGACTGTGTATTGCTACATGTTGACATGGGTAACTGATTGTGTATTGCTAAATGTTGAAAATGGTAACTGACTGTATTGCTACATGTTAAATGGGTAACTGACTGTGTATTGCTACATGTTGAAAATGGTAACTGACTGTGTAATGCTACATGTTAAAATGGGTAACTGACTTGTGTATTGCTACAGGTTGAAATGGGTAACTGACTGTGTATTGCTACATGTTGAAATGGGTAACTGACTGTGTATTACTGCATGTTGAAATGGGTAACTGACTGTGTATTGCTACATGTTGAAAAGGAATACTGACAGTGTATTGCTATATGTTGAAATGGGTAACTGACTGTGTGTTGCTACATGTTGAAATGGGCAACTGACTGTGTGTTGCTACATGTTGAAATGGGTAACTGACTGTGTATTGCTACATGTTGAAATGGTTAACTGATTGTGTATTGCTACATGTTAAAATGGGTAACTGACTGTGTATTGCTACATGTTGAAATGGGTTACTGACTGTGTATTGCTACATGTTGAAATGGGTAACTGACTGTGTATTGCTACAGGTTCAAATGGGTAACTGACTGTGTATTGCTTCATGTTGAAATGGGTAACTGACTGTGTATTGCTACATGTTGAAATGGGTAACTGACTGTGTGTTGCTACATGTTGAAATGGGTAACTGACTTGTGTATTGCTGCATGTTGAAATGGGCAACTGACTGTGTATTGCTACATGTTGAAATGGGTAACTTACTGTGTGTTGCTACATGTTGAAATGGGTAACTGACTGTGTATTGCTACAGGTTGAAATGGGTAACTGACTTGTGTATTGCTGCATGTTGAAATGGGCAACTGACTGTGTATTGCTACATGTTGAAATGGGTAACTGACTTGTGTATTGCAACATGTATAAATGGGTAACTGACTGTGTGTTGCTACATGTTGAAATGGGTAACTGACTGCGCATTGCTACATGTTGATAATGGTACCTGACTGTGTATTGCTACATGTTGAAATGGGTAACTGACTGTGTGTTGCTACATGTTGAAATGATTAACTGATTGTGTGTTGCTACATGTTGAAATGGGTAACTGACTGTGTATTGCTACATGTTGAAATGGGTAACTGACTGCGCATTGCTACATGTTGAAATGGGTAACTGACTTGTGTATTGCTACATGTTGAAATGGGTAACTGACTGTGTATTGCTACATGTTGAAATGGGTAACTGACTTGTGTATTGCTACATGTTGAAATGGGTAACTGACTGTGTATTGCTACATGTTGAAATGGGTAACTGCTTGCGTATTGCTGCAGGTTGAAATGGGTAACTGACTGTGTGTTGCTACATGTTGAAATGGTTAACTGACTGTGTATTGTTACATGTTAAAATGGGTAACTGACTGTGTGTTGCTACATGTTAAAATGGGTAACTGACTGTGTATTGCTACATGTTAAAATGGGTTACTGACTGTGTATTGCTACATGTTGAAATGGTTAACTGACTGTGTATTGCTACATGTTAAAATGGGTAACTTACTGTGTATTGCTACATGTTGAAATGGGTAACTGACTGTGTGTTGCTACATGTTGAAAATGGTAACTGACTGTGTATTGCTACATATTGAAATGGGTAACTGACTGTGTTTTGCTACATGTTAAAATGGGTAACTGACTGTGTATTGCTACATGTAAAAATGGGTAACTGACTGTGAATTGCTACATGTTCAAATGGGTTACTGACTGTGTTTTGCTACAGGTTGAAATGGGTAACCGACTGTGTATTGCTACATGTTAAAATGGGTAACTGACTGTGTATTGCTACATATTGAAATGGGTAACTGACTGTGTATTGCTACATGTTGAAAATGGTAACTGACTGTGTATTGCTACATGTTAAAATGGGTAACTGACTGTGTATTGCTACATGTTAAAATGGGTAGCAAACTGTTTATTGCTACATGTTGAAATGGGTAACTGACTGTGTGTTGCTACATGTTGAAATGGGTAACTGACTGTGTGTTGCTACATGTTGAAATGGGTAACTGACTGTGTATTGCTACATATTAGGGATGGCAACAAATACCGATTTTGGTATTTGAATATTCGGTCATCCTTCAGAACGAATATTCGGATATTCGGTCAACATCTGTTGGTAATAAATCAACAAAATGAACTTTGTTTACCGTACCATTACTTCATGAATTCTACTTTTTTTTTACCAGAAGTTCACCGGAAGGGCCTAAGTATTGACACTTGAATGGGTTACTGACTGTGAAAAGCTTTAGTTATTTTGTTAACCTCAAAATTTATGAAGTCTTTTCTGCTCCATTAACATTAGTTTGGTCATTATCGGCTCAGGTTCTCTTAAGTTTACTACAAAGAACCTGGGGTAAGGGAAATATACTAAGAAATTCCAAGGAGTATGGCCTATTCTAATTGTAATTTCTGTACCGAAGATTAATTGTATTATACTCAAGAGTATTTTTAAGTAGTACCTGAGCAGACAAATTGAGCTTTATTGACACCCATAAGATTGTCCCTTTGCAACCTAAGAAGTATTTGAGTCACGTTCTGAGAAAATTGGGAATAATGCATGTGCATTAAGTGTTGTCCCAGAATAGCCTGTGCAGTCAGCACAGGCTAATAAGGGACGACACTTTCCGCTTTTATGGCATTTTTCGTTTAAATGAAAACTCTTCCTAGCAAAAATCCAATTTAGGCGGAAAGTGTCGTCCCTGATGAGCCTGTGCGGACTGTACAGGCTAATTTGAGACGACACTTTTTATGCACATGCATTATGCCCAGTTTTCACAGAACACGACTGATTTTATTAGCTCATCTATTTTTTGAAAAAAAATATGAGCTATTGTCATCACCTTGGCGTCGGCGTTGGCGTCCGATTAAGTTTTGTGTTTAGGTCCACTTTTCTCAGAAAGTATCAATGCTATTGCATTCAAACTTGGTACATGTACACTTACTTATTATCATGAGAGGACTAGGCAGGCAAAGTTAGATAACTCTGGCGTGCAATTTGACAGAATTATGTCCCCTTTTTATACTTAGAAAATTGAAAATGTTGGTTAAGTTTTGCGTTTAGGTCCACTTTTCTCAGAAAGTATCAATGCAATTGCATTCAAACTTGGTACACTTACTTACTATCATGAGGGGACTAGGCAGACAAAGTTAGATAACTCTGGCGTGCATTTTGACATAATTATGTGCCCTTTTTATACTTAGAAAATTGAAAATTTTGGTTAAGTTTTGTGTTTAGGTCCTCTTTATTCCTACAGTATCAAAGCTATTGCTTTCATACTTGCAACACTTATTAACTATCATAAGGGGACTGTGCAGGCAAAGTTATGTAACTCTGACTGGCATTTGGATGAAATTATGGGCCCTTTATACTTAGAAAATTGAAAATTTGGTTAAGTTTTGTGTTTTGGTCCACTTTACCCCTAAAGTATCATAGATATTGCTTTCATACTTGGAACACTCGCAAACTATCAAAAGGGTACAGTAAAAGGACAAGTTGCATAACTCTGGTTGTTATTTTTACGGAATTATGGCCCTTTTTTGACTTAGTAACTTTGAATATATGGTAAAATTTTGTGTTTCGATTCACTTTACTTCTTAACTATCAAGGCTATTGCTTTCAAACTTTAAATACTTTCATGCTATCATAGGTTTCTGTACCTGGCAAGTTGAATTTTACCTTGACCTTGGAATGACCTTGACTCTCAAGGTCAAATTATTAAATTTTGCTTAAATTCCCATACCTTCTTTATTTATGATTAGATTTGATTGATACTTTGACAAAACTACTCTTACCTGACATACCACAATAGACTCCACCGAAACCATCCTCCGTGTCCTCCCCCCCCCCCCCCCCCCCCCCCCCCCCCCCCCCCGATTTTTTTTTTTTAACATCATCTCACACTATAACACTATACCCCCCCCCACACACACATTATTTTTTTTATGTCCCCCACTATATGGGGGACATATTGTTTTTTGCCCTGTTGGTCTGTACGTCTGTTTGCGCCAACTTTAACATTTTGCAATAACTTTTGCTACATTGAAGATAGCAACTTCATATTTGGCATGCATGTGTATCTCATGAAGCTGCACATTTTGAGTGGTGAAAGGTCAAGGTCAAGGTCATCCTTCAAGGTCAGAGGTCAAATATATGTGGCCCAAATCGCTCATTTTATAAATACTTTTGCAATATTGAAGATAGCATTTTGATATTTGGGATGCATGTGTATCTCATGGAGCTGCACATTTTGAGTGGTGAAAGGTCAAGGTCATCCTTCACAAGGTCAAGGTCATCCTACAAGGTCAAACGTCATATAGGGGGACATTGTGTTTCACAAACACATCTTGTTTGAAACGGTTAAAAAACACAAATATTTATTTTTATTATTTTATGTTTGAAATACCATCCAACCATCGCACCCAAGAATCCCCCCCCACCTCCCCTCCCCCCCACCCGAATCCCCCCCTAAATTTTTTTTTTTTAAGATCATCTCACAAATGACCACCACACCCTCACACTATATTCATTTTTTCATGAAACCGTTAAAAAACACAAATATTTATTTTTATTATTTTATGTTTGAAATACCGTCCAACCATCGCACCCAAGAATCCCCCCCCCCACTCACCCCCCCCCCCCGATTTTTTTTTCCCGCATTTTTGGAAAATAATGTAATAAATGTCCACACCCCCACACTATACACCCCTCTTCACTCCATCCCTCCCTCCTTTGTGATTGAAAATGAGCGTCCCTTCACCTTGAAAAAGAAAATAGATGAGCGGTCTGCACCCGCAAGGCGGTGCTCTTGTTTTACTATCCTGTGCAAATTTGTTCAGGTTCAGACAGAATGTCCTCATTTGGTGACTTCATAGCCCTCTCGGACGAGTGTGATGTCACAACTGCAAGAATCATATCGCGGGAGGTGTCGGACGGAGTTGTTGCCCCTGGATACTCACCCGAGGCCTTGGAGATACTGAAGAAGAAAAAGAATGGCGGATACTGTGTGCTACAGGTGAGTTTTAACATCATTAATGGAAAATACTGGTTAGTTCTTAACCCACCTGAGCATAAAAGGCTCATTGGGAGTTTTTATCATAACATGATGTCAGTTGTGTGTGTTTGGGGGTGGGTGTCTTTAAACTTTTTCTTTGAACGACTTCTTCGCCTGAACCACTGGGAAAATGATAGGGTAACTTCTCATAAATGATCATTTGGTGACCCCATTTCTTAATCGTTTAAATTCTCACAGTCTGCTTCATATATAGCGCACCAAAGCTAATAAAGATGGAATTTTAACAAATCTGATGTGAAACAGTAAGGCTGAGAGGTTTAAAACTTGTTTTGTAACATTGTCTAGTGGTCCTGTAAAAGGATTTTAAAAAATGCCATAAACTTTGAAGCTGGGGTCATTTGACTTATATATAATGAGTTTGCAAATAACTTTAAAAATCTCCTAAACCACAAGGATCCAGGAATTTATATTTTGGTGTTTACATTGCCCAGTTGTCCTATTAAAAGTTTTTGTCACAGCATTTACCAGCGCTAAAAACTTGATTCACTTAAGTGTATGAAGTGAAACCTTATGAACATCTCACCAAATTGTTATTCAGTTTGATGGTTGATATCTGAGCCCTTAACAGAATCTTTTGTTAGTATGATGGCAAGATTCTGAAAAATAAGTTAATTTTCTAAGTGAATTGTTTACTACCGTAATTACTCTAAGTTTTCGGACACCCTTTTTTTGGCCAAAATAAATATTTTTCGTAACTCTTAATTTTCGGACATGGGCGTTATTGCCTACAGACCGTTCCAGAATCGATAAATTGACCGCCGCCATAATGTCAGTCACATGACTGTCCGCCATTACACTACTGCCAACTTCTGCGAGTCAGCGATTCCAAAAGCCAAAGACGTAGTGAATACCCGCTTCGCCGATGTCGGATAAATTAATTACTTAATGAATTATTTTCAGGCGATTATCACATTTTTTGTTGTTAAATTGATTGTTTGAAGTTGAGATTGATTGTTACAAATAAACAAATTAAAATGCTCTTGTATGTTGGTTTTGTGTGTGTGTGTAAACAAGTGGTTATCATCGGCGAAAATTTGCTGGTTCAGTCGCTCTTATTATTTTTATTACACATTTTACTTATTACTTGTTACAAACAATTCACGCATGTATTGTTGTGTTGATTTTAATAGCCGCAACATCAAGCAGATTATACTTATTAAAGATTCTCGCGCAATTAATTAACGCTGTTTGAAATGGGTAAAACTCTATACTCTAAAATCATAATATATTGTTTTAAGTATGGTATTTTTGATACGCCTTCCATTATTTTTATTGTTCTTACTGAAAACAGATATAAACAAATTGTTGTTTGGATTTAAAGAGGCCTTTTCACAGATTTTGGCATTTTTTTTAATTTATTCATTAAATGCTTTATATTGATAAATGTAAACATTGGATCATAAAAGCTCCAGTAAAAAATCAAGAAAAAAATTAAAAAAGGAAAAGAACATTGCCCGGAGCAGGTTTCGAACCAGTGACCCCTGGAGTCCTGCCAGAGTCCTGAAGTAAAAACGCTTTAGCCTACTGAGCTATTCCGCCGAGTACACATTCGAGATGTATTTTATACCTTATATAAGCAATCTTCGTAGTTTCACAAAATTTAACGACAAAAACAGAACTCTCCAAATTATTCAATCGTTTCGCGTTGCAACGCTTTATAATTTTTAGGTTTTAAAATCGTCAAAAGATGCATATAATGGCTATATTAGAGCATGGTTAATGTTCAGTATTACTGTTTCCTCACAAATATCATAACTAAAACGAAAACTTACGAATCTGAAACAACTTTTTTCAATTTTGTCAATTTACCAAAGCGTGAAAAGATCCCTTTAAATTTAATTTTGTGAGCTGGAATTATGTCTCGTACAAAAACCCGAACTTTTGGGAGAGTGATATTGATCTTGACGATCGTTTACGAGATTATATGGAAGATGGAGGGAAAGTGAATATATCTAGTTGAGTAGTTTTTCATCTTTGGAATCATTTAACAGCTATAAAGCTAAAAATCTTTAAAAATGTATGTTATAGGTTTATGCAGTAACGCAAAACATAGATAACGACGCTTGTTTAGTCAATTAATCGAAACGAAACTTCGAAAAAACACCTGAATATAAATTTAAAAATATATTATTTAGTGCCAAACAAATTTATTAATACATTTATTGGCATCTTAAAAAACGCGTCATTAGCATCAAAGTAAAGATTATCTGAAGACTGAAAGGCCGACAATTTGACACAACAAAGAGCTCTATGCACAAGCCGTATTATTTTTTGCAGAAAAGCTTCAATAAATTACAATAATAATACATCTAATTATAAAAATATAATTATGAATGGCATGAGTACGCTAGTGTGATAAACACATGAGTGATAGAAAGTGTAAGGGGTGCATTGAAAATAAACGTACTACAAAGACCTATTAAAAGCGAAGTGCATGACGGTATTTACATGTAATTTTAATTTGATGGGTTTTGTACAGAGAATGACTCTATTGAGGAATATTAACATACAACTGAAAAACACAACTTTACATGATGCAAATTGAACTGTGTATTCATGTATATTGAAAACTCGTTACTAGTGAGTATGAGTGGCAAATATCTAACATTTTAACACACATATATCTATATACATATTTTTTGTTTAAACTTTATTTAACACCGTTGGTGTCAAATGTAATTTCTTGTTTTTATGATGTCGTTCGTGCATTGCCGTAACATAAAATCTTCGTACGAAATGACGTAGTTTTAATTAACCGATACCCGCTAAATACGTTAAATGTTATGTTTTTAGGTAAATTTTATAATTATTAGAGCAATGTCTGCAGTCTCCGGATACTTTAAAGATTATTTTCAATTGTTTTTTTTTAATATTCGAATGTGCCGAACGGTTATGAGCAGGTTACCTAAAGCAGCTTTTTATCATCCATTTCGTCTATATTGCCAGGCTTTCTACTGCCTCATCACAAAAAACTAGGGCAAAAGTAGGGCAAAATTTTACCAAAAAGTAGGGCAAAGTAGGGATTTTTACTGTTAAAAAGTAGGGCTAAATAAGAAAATTATTACCATTTTTCAGCTGGCATTACAATTAAATCGATACATATCCTAGTCCATCTGATGCTGTGAGAATGCCTTGTTCTGCCCATCCTTGAAAAACAGGCACCTGAAATTTGTATTTCTCATTTAACATCAATTTACACAATGGAATACAATAATAAACATGACTTCAAAACATACATGTTAATCTTATAAAGCAAAGTACAAAAGCCCTTAGTATTAACCCTTTCCTCCATGAATATGTACCAAACTTCACCCACTATGAATATATCAATATTCTTGCACTAGTACTAAAACAAAGAATTTTCTCACCACAGGCAATAGTGAAGAATGATATTTTTATTATAATTGTATAAGCAAACAGAGACTAAGGTCTACTCAGTTTGCAAAGGTGTTAAAATGAGTATACATGTAGTAAAAGATTAAGTAAAATTAATCTATATTGCCAGGCTTTCTACTGCCTCATCACAAAAAACTAGGTCAAAAGTAGGGCAAAATTTTAGCAAAAAGTAGGGCAAAGTAGGGATTTTTACTGTTAAAAAGTAGGGCTAAATAAGAAAATTATTACCATTTTTCAGCTGGCATTACAATTAAATTCATACATATCCTAGTCCATCTGATGCTGTGAGAATGCCTTGTTCTGCCCATCCTTGAAATACAGGCACCTGAAATTTTTATTTCTCATTTAACATCAATTTACACAATGGAATACAATAATAAACATGACTTCAAAACATACATGTTAATCTTATAAAGCAAAGTACAAAAGCCCTTAGTATTAACCCTTTCCTCCATGAATATGTACCAAACTTCACCCACTATGAATATATAAATATTCTTGCACTAGTACTAAAACAAAGAATTTTCTCACCACAGGCAATAGTGAAGAATTATATTTTTATTATAATTGTATAAGCAAACAGAGACTAAGGTCTACTCAGTTTGCAAAGGTGTTAAAATGAGTATACATGGAGTAAAAGATTAAGTAAAATTAGTTTCACAGCATTCATGTTAGTAAGTGTAAGAGCTAAACAGATACTACATAAGCATGAGTATTGGCATGTATTATTGTGTGTTGTATCCATGACCATAAGCAGTTAGAAAACATAATTGATTGCAATGTTACATTTATGCAAAAAGTATGCAAAAAACCCACAAGCTCAGCATTACATATACATAAAAAGCAATGTACAACACAATGCTGTGGAATAGGATATGCACGCTTCAAAACACTGGCCAAACATTTAAGTAATATACTCAGTTAGTTATAGGCCTACAATATCTACATGAACCATATTATTTGCCTGAAATACTGCTTTTCTCTTTTTGAGAATAACTGGCAATTAATTTGCTCTTTTTGCTTTCAATCTCATTTCTCTGGCTTCTACATGTCTCCATGGCATTTGTGGCTTTATCTATTTTGGTCCTGGCAACATCAAGTAATGCATGGGCAATATCTATCTCCTTGAAGTCTTTCTTTTTGATTGCAGATGCTAGCCTGTCATTAGCCTCCTTGAACAGGTTGTTTGCTGCATGCATATCTTCCTGTAGGCCTGCCTCATTCTTCTTAACTTCCTTTTCCTTTTCAGATATTTTTCTTTTCCTGTCTTCATTTTTCTTGATAGCCTCTGATTCCATTTCTTGTTGCCTCTTCTGTTCAATCTGTACCTTTTTAAGCAGATTGGACTCCTGCTTCTCATCTTCAAGTCTTTTCAAGTATTTCTGATGTGAGTCAGTCACATACTTCATCATTGTTTTGGTTATTGGAACAGCAGTTACATTTCCATCATATTGTTCCACTGCATCTATTGTAAGTCTCAATGCATTCAATGACTGCTCAGAAAGAAAGGTGCGTTCTGAAGTCAGGATCTTCTTATTGATGGACAGGCTACGTTCCACATCAGCATTCCCATGGGTTAGACATAGAGATGAATATACCAGTTTTTGCAGTGTAGGAAACTTTTGGTTGCCACTTGCAGATTTTCTGCTCAATACTTCATTCCAAAAGTGATCAACTCTCTTCAATTTATCATCATTACCATACATGACACTGTTTTCAATTTTTTCCACTCGGTACACATTCCACTCATCACATATTATTGCAACTTCATTAAATGTAATGCCTGGCATCTCTTCAGCTAGACTTCGGACATATCTCATTGCTGTGTTTTCATCTCTTACTTCTGGATGGAGACATTGAGCATATTTCACCACATTCTGTGTCAATGGAAGTTTTTTCTCAAGTAATCAGTTGTTACTGTGTAGAACTTTTGCATGTCCCTCAGGAGAGGCTTACGCTTTTCTTCACCTAATTTCCCTAACATTGTCTTGCTTTCACCTGTTTCAATGTCTTTCAATGGTAGGAGGTTATCTTTTTTGTCCATGTCCATATCCATCAACTTCTTAACAGAGGCATTCTGAACAAGATCCTCCTTTACAAACCTGTTCATCACTTTCTTAAGAAGGTCTGTGGATTCACTATGAAGCAAGTGAATCAAAGGCTCCTGCTTCTGAAATAGTGTCAAGAAGGGGTTAAATAGTGGTCTGCAGCTGATTACGAACAACAGTTGAATGTAAATCTCTTCTGAGGAAAGTGCTTGACAGATTATTTGTATCTCATTTCTTTTCAAATGGTGACTTGTGTGGTTCCTTTAACTCACTTAAGGCAAGTCCCTCAAGAAATACTGTTTACACGCATCCCAATTGATTCTAAGACGTTCTAGGGCAGGGATGAGGGTCAGCCATCTACACTAAATATGTCTAACAAAGGTAACCCCTTCCAGATCCATATTATCCAATGTTTCTTTGAAATCTTCCTTCTGGCAGGGATGGCTTTTGAACCATTGGAACATATCAAAGGCCAGGCTCTCAACATCTTCACCAAAGACATCCAATCCTTTCCTAAAGGCATTGTGAACTACATGTAAAGTACATGGAGTAAAATCAACAAGTCTTTTCAGACCATCTGACTTGAGGCGCTCATTAAGAAGAGTCCAAATTTTCTTATTGACATTGGGCCCATCACTTCCAATACTTATTAACTGATTTACTGGCAACCTCACACCATCTTCTACTTCAAGACTTTTCCATAATTCCTCAGCTACATCCTCTCCTACAGCATGTCCAAACATTGCAGCTTTCAGAAAATGAGTAATAATCTCTCCCCTATTTGTATTCCAAAACCTCAAAAGAATATCACACTGTTTGTTTCCTTGTTCATTACCAGTCTCATCAAACTGAATGGTATATGGCACTTTGCTTTCAATAATTTTTTTACAGAGATTTGTTCTGAAATATGGTCCCAAACCATCTGACAAAATGTATGAAATTTTGGATTTGCTCATCGTAAACTTTTCACTTATTGGCCCTGGAAACATTGCAACAAAAAGTTCTGGTGTGCCATCACATGAACTAAATGTAAACCCATCTTTTGCAACTTTCATGGCCCAAAGTATCTCAGTTGTCATCACTTGGTCTTTCTGCGATTTGGACAACAATGGGATCTGTTTTGATGGTCCAGATACAGCATCTCCACCTCCCTGTGATGTGGATGGTTTGTCATGTGGCACTTTAAAAAACATCTGAGTGTTGCTTTTCCTTAACTTGATAGCATCTTTGTGTTTCTGGCCCTGGGCATGGTTCAGTATTTGTGTTGCACCAGTATTTCCACACTGTATAGTTTTCTTACAAAGGAAACAGTAACCAGCAAAGTCAGAGGAAGAGTCCTTTTCACACCAAGTATTTAATTGATGTCCATTACAGTTGGTTTTCCCAAGCCAGGAAGTGTTAAATTTGGTTTTTCCATGTGGCATTACGGCTGGTTAGTATTGACTAGCATGCAGGAGAACTAATGCATCTAATACCTGTAAAGACAGTTAGCTAAACAGGCACAAGCAGATAAGCTACAGTATAGATACTAGTGTACTGATGTCAACAATATTTGTTCGCAAGTTGATATTTTTGTTATTAATAGCAAGATAACCTGTTCGCTAATTAACTCAATAAGAAACATACTGGATTAATCAGAAAACCAACTTTGATCTTCTGTCAAAATCACAAAATAATCAGTTCCCTAACTCATCCACACTTAAAGCACTTGAAACAATATTGACAAGTACACTAAGCACCTGCAACAATGACTAAGAGTGGTTACAAGTAATTTTTATGTCAGTGAAACTGACTAGTTATAGTACTAAAATGGACTTTGTATGGATCTAAGTTGTATGTCACTGCTGCAACATAGTATTGACACAAAGCAAATCAAGGCTGGTCAAAGCAGTTGGTCAATGCAGTGACTTATATCAACCTATAAATGCCACGGTGTTAATCAAATTTTAATCAATTTATTAATTTTAAAGTAGATGTGTGTCCATAGGACACAGATGCCCCCACAATTTGGCTCTGTCACAAAGATTCCTATCGTTTGCTAAATTAAGGGCCATAACTCCATAGATATCTGATACACTTGCATCAAAATACTCAGGTATACAAGTTCACATGCTGACAACTATTCACAGAAAGATGGCTCTAGCAGTTATACTTTTGAGTCCTGCGCCACACAAACTTTGGGCTATGGACAGCCAGATAGATGGACAGACAAACAATTGCAAATCACCCCCACCCTTTTTTTGGGGTAATACAAAATTATTTATGTTCAATATGACAGTTAGGAAAAGCAAGCTTTACATATAAACTTAAATGTATTTTGTAAGAAAGAAAAGCAGCATCTGCAATTACGACTTTAACCCATAAGGTTTAAAACACAGCATGGCATTTGTGGGTTCCCTCAGCTAGTAGCATCATTGGGAAAAAAAGAAACTTGGCAGTGTAAAGTCTAGATGAAGCGTGCATATCTGTCACCTCTATTTCAAGAAGCACACATGTTTTGATTAAATAGAACATACATGTATTTTACAGTGTACAAAGATATTATCTTACCTAAAGACCAGTATGTCTGTACTGACTAGCGAAGGAACCATGGTGCTTTCAAGGATGGACATCACAAGGTGATCCCCCACACACATCTGAACTGTACTCATTACAAAGATTCATACTGAATGGAAATTCTGCAAAATATCTAAAGAAGAATCATGTAAGCCTTCATTTTACATTTTATTTGTTTTACTTGCAAAATGAAAAAGTAGGGATAATAGGGCTATTTTTGAAAAAAGTAGGGAAAAGTAGGGTTAAGAAAAAAACGTAGGGAAAAGTAGGGACCAGTAGAAAGCCTGTATTGCACAGCGTTACTCTTATGAAAATGTCAAGTATGCCAGGAACCATCAAGTAACATTTGTCGGGTAAGTTCGGATACCATCGGGTCTTTCGGATACATATGAGGTTTAAAAAAAAACGATTCAAAACAAAGACAAATCTTTAGTTAAACATAGCGTTATCAAATTGTATTCACTTCTTTCTTGAGACTGTCCATTATACAAAAAAAAAAAAAAGTTTTACTGACAATATTTACTCGTAAGCAAATATTGTAAACTAGCTTAATCTTTTATGATATTATTTCATGTTAAAACGTTTCATTTCAGTCATGTAACGCTTTTTTGTCAAATAACCTACGCTTTTTACACCATTGTTCAAGTAAAACACTCATAAAACTTGTCAAACATACAAAATGTATATGAAATCACCAGGAACACGAACACAACTGCAGTACATCATTCAAATACTAGTAATCAGTCAATCAGTCCAGGGCCCTCGTTTGGCACTTTTTACCGCCGAATATCGGCGGCTTCCCCCATAAAAAAAGTATACTTTTTTCCCCTTTTTCAGCTTAAAATTCCCCCTACAAAAAAAAATAAAAAAAATTGTTAAATGCTTTTATACCTATGTGGCCAGCTTGTATCGTGCTACTAACCTTTGATTAAATGTATATTTATGTAAATCACGTTAAAATACAGCAATTTTAGGTGTTGAATGGTTGGTAAAAAGATCTTCTAAAATTCCCCTTTTCGCCCAAAACGACGAAAAATTCCCCCTCATGAGGGATGTGGGTGGCTTCCCCTGGCGGCAAGGGCGGGCCCTGATCACATGTTAATACTTAAAAAGCATCACTATTTCTAATAATTGCGTCTGATACTTCAATCATGTCTATCCCACATCAGACAAACAAACATTATCTTTCCTCTTTCTTTCTCATCCAACAACTCATATTCCGGCCTGTTGGCACGCATATAATGCCAACGTATTTGACAATTTTCACACTTAACCCATCTAGACGGGTGTTGATTGTCCATCTTTCTTTACAATTTTGCCAACAGTCCTTATAAGTTCATATTAAGTCTGTCCATAACTGATACGTGACATTTGTGTCAGACACTTGACTATCCTATTTTCCTTAGCAGCTGTGAGAACTGTATGTGGCCCCATAGTGCATTCGATGCTGGAATAACCTTGTCAAATATCGTTGACCTTGGTACATTGTAGAGCCTAGATGCCTTAAAGTAGCACATAGATTTACTTTTTACTGCTCCAACTGCGTTTTTCAGGGCAGTCTTGTCATACTTTAGTGGACGACTCATCCTAGAAGTAAAACAACTTACCAAATACATAGCAACAGGGTCAGGAAACACTCCAGGCTGATAGAAATATCTAAATATTTGACTTTTGTGTAGTGTTTTATGTTCTTAGAAAGGTATAAATTGACACGATTTCCTTATTTCAAAACCACTTATATTGACCAATGGCCAATAGAATATCAATTGCTAATGTGAGTACAAGTTTTTACATAAATTTGTATTAAGTTTCATTCTAAAAAACAGGTATTCGGAAGATCCGACTATTAAATTTTATGTCGGCTCTTTCGGATACCTACATAATACCCATACAAATCGCGTCACATCACATTTATACTTGTCAATTATGACTGTAACCTCTTTACATAACATAATTCACGTGTATGCTGTCAATGGTTTAATTTTAAAAAATATTATTCGAAAATAATGTTATCAATGTTGCTTAGCATACCCAGTAAAAATGTTAAAGAAAATTCTTACCCTCAAAAAAAGTGATTGTTTTTCAAGCCTTTCAAAATGTCCGCGCCTTGAAATTTTGCAAAACCGGAAAAGAAACACTGCGCTTTCTGCTCATGCATTGATAATGACTTAAGGGAGATGACATGTAAACTTATTTATGATTGGCTGAAAGTATCCGGACTTAGACCCTATTCGGAGAAGCCCGACACCGCTCTAAATACTTTTTTTCATAAATTAAACCAGGGATTAAACGAGCTAGTATCTTTACGGTGTACAATTTCTGATATTCTATATTGGACATAACTTTTAATTTGTACAATATGTAACATATCTAATGTACGCAACTGTTAAGTATGTCGGAGGTAAATTATTAAACCCAATGACTGCTTAATACTACCAGGAAGAGAAGACATGGTGGCATCATCAATTGTGTTTAATGACCAGACTGTCATCTGCCACCCAGTGTGGTTTATGACACCCAGAATGACACCATGTTGTTAGTTAAGTCTGGATAGTATATCTGATCAAAAGAAGATAATCAGATTATGCAGAACAAACGGGCAATTCAACACTGGAATGCAAAGGATGATGCAAATAAATATTGCATTAAATTTAATTAAATGTTTTTTTAATGTGTCAACGTGTTTATTTTCCTAGACAAATACCAAAAAAATGCATGTTTTTCAAACATTTTTCTGTTATAACACTAGCTTAACATCTCCTCTATCAGAAAAACTTTATTTCATACAATTTGCATGACAAACAACAAAGTTTTACTAAAAGAAAGAAAATCATCGGTTGAATAATCGGTGCTCTCTTATATATGTTACCGGTTGTTAGGCAGTAGTGTAATGGCGGACGTGGAGAGTATTCAGGGGAGATAATTGGGTAATGACTAAAATCTGGAACGGTCTATCATTAATAACTGTAAATTTTTTGACAGTATATTTTACAGCACTATTTTTCCAGATTTCGGCACTGTTTTCCCTTATCTTGATTGGGTTTTACAAAACGATTTACCCATTTATGCCTAGCATCTAGAAAAAAGGCCTTGGCAAACAGCATAGATCCAGATGAGACGCCGTATAATATGGCGTCTCATCAGGGTCTGCGCTATTTGCTTAAAGGAATTTCTGTAAGAAATATTTTAAGTATAGAAATAAATATACTAGACATCCCTCATTTTGGAAATAAATTGTTCTTATTTAGAAAGATGGGAGAGTCAACTAGGCATGAATGGGTTAAGGTTAACAAACCTGAGAGAAGCTTGCATGAAGGCAATGGACCATAACATTTGTGTAATTGGGTAAATAACCAAGTATAACAGTAGAAAACAATCGCTTTACCCAGCAATTTAAAGGATATCTTCCTATTAAGGAAGCAGTTAATGTTTTAAGTTTTTTGTTCTCTATCATTTCAGGCAAGAGTAAGCAAAGCTGTGAATTTGATTTTATTTAAAATTAGAGACACTGTTGTGCATTGATTTATTGCTTTTATTTCAATATAGTTATATTTTTAGGACATTTCATTTTTGTCTCTAAATTTTCAGACACCTGAAATCTTTGAATATTTTCCATATCTAAATTTAGAGTAATAACGGTATCTAAAATAACTTTTAAGTGATTTGTTCATATACCAATAGCAATTTAATTAGCTTTTGTGTTCTGTTATTTGAATAATTTTCCATGAAACTTTCTTGGCACTGCTTCATAGTGCATAGGACCCTTACAATAATATTGTTGCTTGGTGAAATCCTAGCAAAGGATACACCCACATGGTGTTTTTATGCCCCCGGATCAAATGATCAGGGGAGTATTGTTTTTGGCCTGTCTTTCTGTCATTCTGTCTCCAAACTTCAACTTTGGTTAATTTATTTCAATAATGAATAACTTTTGAAAAATTGAAGATAGCAACTTGATATTTGGCGTGCATTTGTATCTCATGGAGCTGCACATTTTGAGTGGTGAAAGGTCAAGGTTATCCTTCAAGGTCAAAGGTCTAATATATGTCTTTAAAGCAGCCCAATAGGGGGCATTGTGCTTCTGACAAACACATCTCTTGTTCCAGATGGACCCCACATATGAGCCCCCTGAGACCGAGACCCGCACCCTGTACGGCCTGCAGCTGACCCAGAAACGGAACGACGCTGTCATCAACAAACTGGTTTTCAAAAATATCGTCACATCGAGCAGTGAGGTGAGACTATGGTGGACAAATGGCTGGGTGGGGTTGCTAAACAAATGGCAGGGCCTGGTTGCTAGACAAATCGCCGGGCCTGGTTGCTAGACAAATGGCAGGGTGGGGTTGCTAGACAAATGGCAGGGCGTGGTTGCTAAAAAAATGGCAGGGTGGGGTTGATAGACAAATGGCAGGGCCTGGTTGCTAGACAAATGGCAGGGCCTGGTTGCTAGACAAATGACAGGGCTTGGTTGATAGACAAATGGCAGGGCCTGGTTGATAGACAAATGGCAGGGCCTGGTTGATAGACAAATGGCAGGGCTTGGTTGATAGACAAATGGCAGGGCTTGGTTGATAGACAAATGGCTGGGCCTGGTTGATAGACAAATGGCAGGGCTTGGTTGATAGACAAATGGCAGGGCTTGGTTGATAAACAAATGGCAGGGCTTGGTTGATAAACAAATGGCAGGGCCTGGTTGATAGACAAATGGCAGGGCCTGGTTGATAGACAAATGACAGGGCCTGGTTGATAGACAAATGGCAGGGCTTGGTTGATTGACAAATGGCTGGGCCTGGTTGCTAGACAAATGGCAGGGCTTGGTTGATAGACAAATGGCAGGGCTTGGTTGATAGACAAATGGCAGGGCTTGGTTGATAGACAAATGGCAGGGCTTGGTTGATAGACAAATGGCAGGGCCTGATTGATAGACAAATGGCAGGGCCTGGTTGATAGACAAATGGCAGGGCCTGGTTGATAGACAAATGGCTGGGCCTGGTTGATAAATGACAGGACTTGGTTGATAGACAAATGGCAGGGCCTGGTTGCTAGACAAATGGCAGGGCCTGGTTGATAGACAAATGGCAGGGCCTGGTTGATAGACAAATGGCAGGGCTTGGTTGATAGACAAATGGTAGGGCTTGGTTGATAGACAAATGGCAGGGCTTGGTTGATAGACAAATGGCAGGGCCTGGTTGATAGACAAATGGCAGGGCCTGGTTGATAGACAAATGGCAGGGCCTGGTTGATAGACAAATGGCAGGGCTTTGTCGATAGACAAGTGGCAGGGCCTGGTTGATAGACAAATGGCAGGGCCTGGTTGATTGACATATGGCAGGGCCTGGTTGATAGACAAATGGCAGGGCCTGGATGCTAAAATTTTTTACAGCCAGTGAAGCTAACAGCTTTTTATTGTTTTTGTGTACCCGATAGGGTGGCATATAGCAGTTGAACTGTCTGTCTGTCTGTCTGTCTGTCTGTCTGTCTGTCTGTCTGTCTGTCTGCCTGCCTGCCTGCCTGCCTGCCTGCCTGCCTGCCTGCCTGCCTGCCTGCCTGCCTGCCTGCCTGCCTGCCTGCCTGCCTGCCTGCCTGCCTGCCTGCCTGCCTGCCTGCCTGCCTGTCTGTCTGTCTGTCTGTCACATTTGCCATAACTTTTCCATTATTGAAGATAGCAATTTGATATTTTGCCTGCATGAGGATCTCATGGAGCACATTTTGAATGGTTAAAGGTCAAGGTTATCCTTCAAGGTCAAAGATCAAAAATACAAATCCAAAGGAAAGAATAAGGTTTCAAGGGAGATAATTATCTGTACCTGCCAAATGATAAAAAAATATAAATAAATCAAAATGGCGCAATAGGGCGCATTGTGTTTCTGGCAAACACATCTCTTGTTTTTTATGTGACTTTATTGTTAACACTTAAATATATGTGTTGATGGTAAACAAATTAATGAATGTGCACATGTTTGATAATAATTTTGCTCTTAAATTTATTTAATTTAAGTGTGAAGTCAAGAAACTGTAACAAAAACTGGTAATTAATGTTTTGATCCACCAGTTTCAGATATTTCACTTGACGTTGATTTATTAACAATATACGCCTAAAACTAGGGAAGTTGTTCAAATATGCACTAAGTTTTTGGTCATGCTTGCTCTTGGTTTAATGCTTCTTCTACATAGCACGTTTAAATTAAGTATTCTACATAGCACATTTAAGTATTCTACATAGCACGTTTAAGTATTCTACATAGCACGTTTAAGTATTCTACATAGCACGTTTAAGTATTCTAAGACAATCCATGTACCCAAAAAACAATTTAAGAAGCCATTGGAACATTATTTTTTGGGCATTTTTCTCTGTCTATGATTTAATATGTATTACCGGGTATAATTATGCGATTGGAACATAATTTTTAGGCATTTTCCCCTGTCTATGATTTAATATGTATTATTATAGGTTACCTACTATAATTATTGTGTTGGCAAACTCTTTAGTTTATTATGCTCCCCCAAAATTTTTTTTTGGGGGGGGAGCATATAGTCGCCGCTTTGTCTGTCCCGTCCGTGTGTCCGTATGTGCACAATTTTTGTCCGGGCTATTTCTCAGCAACTAATGACCGAAATTCAATGAAACTTTATGGGAAGCTTCACTACCAAGAGGAGATGTGCATATTATCAGCGGGTTCTGGTCGGATAATTTTTCACAGAGTTATGGCCCTTTGAAATTTTCCATTAACTGTACATATAGTGCAATTCTTGTCCGGGCTATTTCTCAGCAACTAATGACCAGAATTCAATGAAACTTTATTGGAAGCTTCACTACATGAGGAGGTGTGCATATTATCAGCCGGTTCTGGTCGGATGATTTTTCACAGAGTTATGGCCCTTTGAAATTTTCCATTGTACAAATAGTGCAATTCTTGTCCGGGCTATTTCTCAGCAACTAATGACCAGAATTCAATGAAACTTCTTTACGGGAAGCTTCACTTCCAAGAGGAGATGTGCATATTATCAGCCGGTTCTGGTCGGATGATTTTTCACAGAGTTATGGCCCTTTAAAATTTTCTATAAACTGTACATATTGTGCAATTCTTGTCCGGGCTATTTCTCCCCAACTACTGACTGGAATACAATGAAGCTTTATGGGAAGCTTAACTACCTTGAGGAGATGCGCATATTATTTGTGGGTTCTGGTTAGATGATTTATTTAGAGAGTTATGGCCCTTTGAAATTTTTAAGTTGCTAAACCATCCATCGTATTATTTTGTCCAAAGTTATGCCCCTCAAGACGTTTCCTTTTATCTGAATATATAGTGCAATATTGTGGCAAAAAAACCTTTGAGGAGCATCATCCGTCCCCGACGGTTTCTTGTTTTTGCAGGTTTCAGAGAGGAACATCCGCGACCTCATAGTGGCCACTATCACACTCAAGTATACCCAGTCTAACTCTGTGTGCTACTCAAAGAATGGACAGGTATTATTCATGTGGCCACTATCACACTCAAGTATACCCAGTCTAACTCTGTGTGCTACTCAAAGAATGGACAGGTATTATTCATGTGGCCACTATCACACTCAAGTATACCCAGTCTAACTCTGTGTGCTACTCAAAGAATGGACATGTATTATTCATGTGGCCACCATCACACTCAAGTATACCCAGTCTAACTCTGTGTGCTTCCGGTACTCAAAGAATGGACAGGTATTATTCATGTGGCCACTATCACACTCAAGTATACCCAGTCTAACTATGTGTGCTACTCAAAGAATGGACAGGTATTATTCATGTGGCCACTATTCACACTCAAGTATACCCAGTACGTCTAACTCTGTGTGCTACTCAAAGAATGGACAGGTATTATTCATGTGGCCACCATCACACTCAAGTAAACTCAGTCTCACTCTGTGTGTTACTCGAAGAATGGACAGGTATTATTCATGTGGCCACTATCACACTCAAGTATACCCAGTCTAACTCTGTGTGCTACTCAAAGAATGGACAGGTATTATTCATTCAAAATTAAAATATAGACATTACATATTTAAGTTTCTAACATTTTCTTACCCAATAGCTACATGATGAATATGCGTTTTGATGTATTTCTTAATGTTAGATGTTGAAAATTTCTTGATCCTGCAATTGGATGTTCAAAGTTAATGGTTGAAAAAGAGCATTTTATTGTCAAAGTAGGATCATTTGGAAATCTATATTCACATATTTTGAAGGATTATGGTTATGGTTAACTATATTGATTAATAAAATTGACAAGAACAAAATCAATGGACTTGCGGTTAACTATATTCCGTATTTATTTTCCTTTGTAGGTGATTGGTATAGGGGCTGGACAGCAGTCTAGGATTCACTGCACCCGTCTTGCAGGGGACAAGGCAAATAACTGGTAGGTGAGCATACAAATAATTGTATCTGATGTTAATCCAAGAAATCTTAAATGCATACGTAGAAATATTACTACTGAGGAAGTCATGTTTGAAAAACATCATTTTGAGATCTCAATTGATGCTGATTTTGCAATTCTTTTTTATCATTAATTTAATCGACATTATGGACATATAGCTGTTATTTGTTAATATCACATACCACTTGCTTGTAGTTCGATCGCATTACTCTCCATTTAATAGACTAAGATTTTTTTCGTCCTCAGAAGTTGGTTCTTGTCAGTGGAAGTTATGAATTTATACTTTATCTTACCTATAAAGTAACATTTCTCTGACTGAACACAAAAGACTTGATGTTTTGCCTGCTGTAGGTGGTTGCGACACCATCCCAAGGTGTTGAACATGAAGTTCAAGAAGGGAACAAAGAGAGCTGACATGGCCAACGCTATAGACCAGTATGTCCTGGGGACAGTTGGTGTGGTATGACAAATGTAGTCAGACGTTTTATAATATTGTTTTTCTTGACATAATTGTTATGAATCCAATTGTCTTACAATGCTTGTATGTTTAAATTTGTGCATATATACACATTTAATGCACTGTGCTTCAATAATTGAAAGCTTTTTATATATCTCAAAAATGCTTCTTGAAAATGGGATTCAGCAATGGAGAAAAGCTGATTGTATGGCATTTCTAATTTCCTGAAAACTGTTAATCTTACAAAAGTTTGAAAACAAGTTTTATTGATATCTCATTATAGGAGGTAACCTTTGCTTGAATATTTGTTGTTATTAATGTTTCTTTTGCATTCTAGGATTCGGATCGTGCCAGTTGGGAGAGTGTGTTTGAAGAAATCCCTGCATTCCTGACCGATGTAAGTAGGCGTTGTTATGTACATTTATGTCTGATATTTAATAAATTATTGTTTATGATGTAGGGTTTCAGGCAGTAAATTGATGACTTTTGTTTCTTTTGTGTGGAAGGACTACACGCACAACCACATCTTTAGCAACGAGGAGGTCATAGGTTCGATACCCACTGTTATAGTGTTCTTTAGATAACCTTCAAAGAGACCAAGTACTGGTTCTACCCTGGAAACAGAGTCAAAAGTGGGTCAATAAGCCTTAGGCTTTCAATACATTCGAGCTTAAAAAAATAGATTAAAAAAAAAAGTTTTATTGAGTAAACGTGTGTTGTGTTACAGGCTGAATGTTCTGAATGGATCTCCCAGTTAAAGGGTGTAGCCCTGAGTTCTGATGCCTTCTTCCCATTCAGGGACAACATAGACAGGGCAGTACAGGTGAGAACATGATCATTAAACACAGGTGAATGTTTATAATTAACTGTCTGGGACAAGTTGAATACATGTAATCAGTTCAAAGCCCTATTATTTGCTAAAGGTAAGACATTTAAATTATTCTAAAACTTACCATTTGAAAGTTTGCGTTGTAAACATTCTTCGATAATCTTTTTCAAAATTGATAAAAATAATCAAAAAGTTGGGGACATAACCGCTTTTCAAAGTTCTCTGAGAGTTTTGTTTTGCATTAAGATGATTTCTTATGACAAACTGTTTTAATTATTTATGATAACGTCTTTTTCAGAGTGGTGCAGAATACATTGCTGCCCCAGGTGGGTCCACTAATGACGAGGGGGTGATCAAGGCCTGCAATGAGCATGGGGTTTCCCTCATTCACACCGATATAAGACTCTTCCACCACTAGATGGGTCACTTTCTGTCTGAAGAATTTCCATCACTCTGCATTCACTTGACTTGTTACATGTTGACACTAGGCCAGTAGTCATATTAATCGGTTTCATTTAATTCCACTTTTGTGTTCATGCCTGTGCTTTTAATTGAAATGTAATCAGTGATTATAGACAGTTCTGTTTTGTACTTAAGTGATACAATCTTGATGTCTACCTGTCCTTAATTTTCATCATTGTATGTGCCTATGCACCCATACAAAGATATAATAAATTTTATGTTTTTTCATTGGAAACAGTTTTATATTCTTTATGTTTTGTTAGAAGACATGACTTATGTTGGAAGTGATCTTGATAAGCTTAAATAACTACTTCAGTTTCACTGCCTCTATGAGTGCTCTATTTTGAATTGGTGCTTTTGTGTTATTATGCCCCTCTTAGAAGAAGAAGGGGTGTATGGTTTTGCTGGATGTGGGTCAGTCTTTGATTGACCAGTTCGTTTCGGATCAATCACTTGTCAACCAATTGACCGATTGGCCTTATACTTTACACTTGCATTGGCCTTGGACAGTAGATGTACCCTATTGAAATTGGGGTCATTAGGTCAAAGGTTAAGGTCACTATCACACAAAGTATGAAAATCATTTCCGATCAATAACTCGTCAACCAATTGACTAATTGGCTTGATACTTCACATGTGCATTTGCCTTGGACAGTAGATGACCCCTTGTGAAATTGGGATCACTAGGTCAAAGGTCAAGGTCATAGCACACTAAGTGTGAAAATCGTTTCCAATCAATAACTCGTCAACTAATTTACTGATTGACTTGATGCTTCACAATTGCATTTTCCTTGGACATTAGATAACAGCTGTTGAAATTGGGGTCACTTGGTCAAAGGTCAAGGTCACTATCACTCCAAGTGTGAAAATCGTTTCCGATCAATATGTGGCACTTTCATAATATATGCTTAACTGAAAAAGTCAGTTTTTGACCAGATTGGTAAAAATCACGTTGATGGCCACAATTTCAGAACAACAATAGTGTTTTCATTGTTTTACTATGACATTACGTCATTTTAAGTCATTCTTCAAGTGAAATTATCCAGTTTAACTTCTTTAAAATGTTAAAAAAATAGTTGGGCAAAATATATTAATAACATGTGTTTGTTTAAGGTAGAGTAGATGACAATTGATAATAGAAAATACACATTTTCACCCGTGACTGCGCAACATGTGAACACATCAATTTCTCTATTTTATTAAAAAATATCAATATTTAAGAGAAAGTCTGTTTTAATTTCCACTTTATTTTGAGTTATTGAACTTTGTAATCTTTATTTTACGTAAGCAGTGACGTCACAGAGCAATGTGCTTGTAAAAGAAAGAAACGCGATTTTCAAGTTTGGAACGAATTGTTTATTGACTTATGAATAAGGAAAAAAATAATAATAACATACTGAATTGATGGATGCAAATAAATGCGAAAAAAAAACATATTAAAGACTGATTCGAAAAAGAGTTTAATGTCCGCAGCTCCACAGCAGTCTTTAAAAAAACTGGACGTATTGTAGTTTCACCTTGGAGACGGGCAGGCGGCCTCCACAGCAGTTTCCGCTCTCTAATTCAAATAGTTTTTATCCGATCTTCACCAAACTTGGTCAGAAGTTGTATCTAGACAATATCTAGGTCATGTTTGAATATGGGTCATGCCGGGTAAAAAACTAGCTCACAGGGTCACTTAGTGCATTTCAAGCATTTAGCATGGTGTCCGCTCTCTAGTTGAAGTAGTTTTCATCAGATCTTCATCAACTTTGGTCAGAAGTTGTGTCTAGATGATATGAAGGTCAAGTTCAAATATGGGTCATGGTAAAGTTATCAAGTTGTCCAAAGCCTTAAAAAGGGCGTATCTTGTGACAGTTTGGCACTCTTGTTCTGGTATAAGATTAATTAACGCCTAAACTAAGCTGAATAAAATGATTCAAAAATATTACGGGATCTGAAGTCATACTGCTTACAAATTAGCGCTTAAATCGGTATTGTATCTATGTATATATATATATAGTTACGATTGATACATATTTTATGATTGTTTAAAACGTTGACATATTGTGAAAAAGCTCTCAAACGATTACCTGGTCCTGGAAATACAAATTTAATTTCGGAAACCAAAATCAAAGTGCATAAAATGAATCGTCGCTGTTCTTTGAAAACCGCGTAAGTCAAATTTGGCGCAATTGTTATTTGTTTTTATAAGAACGGGGGGTTCAAGGGTCATTTTCTGCGAAAATACTGAATTTAATATCCAATTGGAAGGCATAGTTATGAGCACGTGAGAAAATCCTGAACACTCATTGGTGCCCTAATTGTTTCTGCAAAAACTGCGTAAGTCAATTTTTCGAACTTTTCAAAAAACATTTTTTATTTTATTTTTTTGAAGTTTTAAAATATATTAATTTAGATATTCTATGACAAAATGGGCATACTTTTTATTTATGAAAATATAAAGGCCTGTAGTTGTCATTTTAATTCTAAAAATGGACTTACCGGTACGCAGTTTTCTCTTGAATATTTGGTTCCTTTTTTAGACTATCTAAATTATTATATTTTAAAAATGTTTTTTCTGCCTATTGAAAAGTTGTAAAAATTGACTTACGCGGTTTTCGAAGAACAGCGACGGAATGATTAATCATCTCGAAGACTATTTTACCTAACAGAGGTATGTTCTGATGACAAAATCATAAATAAATGTCAACCACGCTTGAAAATAATGAAACGGTGAATACAACTAAATACGTCAATTTTTCATGCATCAGATTTCCGAGTGATCGTCCGTTTGCAATGACAAACGTAGTACCGCTTATTATCAACACAGTGGCGTTTTAGGCGATTCACCACGCAAAGCGCACACCGAGGCTGGGCAGGATTCATACTCCCTTTTTAGTTGGTCGCGTTAGCGGCCGACTAAATTTACAGAGCATATTTTGCAAATCTGTATGTGCTCAGAAGTCTTAGCTACGGTAAGAACCGCAACTCACTCTGCTAGGGACGATTACCGCTGCCTGTCTGCAGCAGACGACAAATGATTTTGCTCTCAGCCTCTAGCAGTGAGTGTATATACCAGCTTGTAAGACTACATTGGCCAGTCTAGTGTTTATCATTGAAATCTGTACATATTGGCTGCTTTCAGGGAACACGGGGCTTAATGCACGTCAAATAAGATTAGCATGTGCACACTGATTAGCCTGTGCAATGCGCACAAACTAATCAAGGACGACAACAGCGAACAACTTCAATGCCTTCAGCGCTTTGATTTATACTGTGTTGTGTGGTGACATCGTTTTTTAATAGAACAAAGTTTATAAGATGGTTTTTTTAGAAGCTTGCTTCAGTTGGCGAATGGAATATTCATTCATGTAAAATGTTTCACATTTTGGCCTTATGAGACGAGAACGTCTTGACCTGTTTTCTGATGTCAGTTTTTACATCCAGTATGTTACATACAACAGGGCGAGAAACGAAACTGTTGTATGCACATTATGTACAAAACCGGCGTCATTTGACATTGGTGTTTCGTACATAGCTTGCCTATTTATAATAATCAGAATTAAAACCATCGGAAAAAATAAGGACGGGCCAGGCCGGGTTCAAGCAATGTTAAGAAGACCTTGTCGATCCACTGTGTTGGTTTGGTTTTACATAATATCAATAACACTGTCAATGATGTTGGTGCTCATAGTTTTAATACATTACCAAACAATCTTATTACTAGTAATTCATTCAAACCTCTTTCATTTGAGCAACGCTTTGGCTGACCTGTGCGTGTACGTGTTCTGGTTCTGGCGATGCAAGATGGGGGCTCTACGAGTTATCTCTACACGTGTGCCGAGATTGAAACCGTTTGTTGAAAGGATGATGATAACATATTTCATATAGTGACAAATGAACCAAGGCAATAAATTGAATCCAAATGCCAGTAATTAAATCAATTTTGAACAGTCTCGAAGTACATCATCCAATAAAAATAAAACCTTCTGTCTAAGTAATATAAAACAAGTCGCAATGAGAAAACGAAGATACTCGTAATTCTCAAACTACAATAGTAGAAAGATGTTATTAATTCATTGACCTTTTGAATTTGTCAGGTAAAAATAGGACTGGAGCCTTGGATTCGAATAATTAATCATGTGAAATCAAATGCAAATTCGAAAAATGATTATTGATATAATGTTCAATTATATCATGATATATAAACGAAGGGTATGGTAACATCACCTTAATATTGAAAATTCGCTTATAATGACAAATTGTAATACAAACAGTTAAACGGTTTCGTGTTCGATAATTTTCATTCACGTGTTGATAGAATACAGACGTACAAGGTAAAGTCAGTGCATTCAAGAAAGGAATATAAATTATATGATCACGTGCAAGATGCCCAATATTCACATCGTCCTGGTCGCATTTTGATGCATGGAATATATGAAAATGACGTCATTTAAAGACTTTACAATTACTCTCTGTGCTTTGTCGTCAGGGTAATGAAGTTATGTGTGAATATATTGATTTTATAGTTATCAACCGGAACTTAAATGATGTCATAAGAACCTAATCAAAACGATTCCAATAAAATCTCGGTTAAAACTAGGTCACTAGGTCAAAAAAAAAGAAAAAGCTTGTAAACACTGTAGAAGTCACATTTAATGCCCAATCTTCATGTTACTTTGTGTAAATGTCTGTCTTAATGATATGTTGGTTGAGTTCAAAAGTGGTTCCGGTCCGTTGAAAAACATGGCCGCCAGTGGGCGGGGCAGTTTTTCTTACAAGGCTATAGAGAAACCTTGTAAACACTCTAGAAGTCACAAGTTTGGCCCAATCATCATGAAAGTTAATCAAAACATTTGTTTTATTGATATGTCGGACGATTTCGAAACTGGTCCAGATCGGTGAAAAAACATGGCCGCCAGTGGGCGGATCATTTTTCTCTATATGTATATAGTGAAAACATGTGAACACTCTAGAAGTCACATTTTTTGCCCAATTTTCATGACATTTGGTCAGAACATTTGTTTCCTTGATACGAGAGTTGAGTTGGAAAATGGTTCTGGGCAGGTGAATAACATGTCTGCCGCGGAAGGAGGGCAGTTTTCTTATATTTATATAGTAAAAAAGCGTGGGAACACTAGAAGTCACATTTTTTCCGAATCATCATGAAACTTGGTGAAAAGATTGGTTTATATATATATATATCTCAGATGAGTTTGCAAATGGTCTCGATGGGTCAATAAACATGGTAGCCAGGCGGGTGGGGCAGTTTTCCTTATGTGACTATATATGTGGGCGTTGTATGCGACACATTTTCTGTTCATAGGGAGAAATAATCCAACTTCATATTAAAATCCTTTCAGACATACTTAAGTTACGAAGAGGAAACTAAAATTAATGAAATGTGACATTGAGCGGTGGCCTTGTCATTTCACCAAACAGCATGGGAAATATTCGTGGCCTATTGCCTCGTCATAGGTAATAACTATCAGAATAATAATTAAAATCTGCACACGCATGTTAAAGGGATCTTTTCACGGTTTGGTAAATTGACAAAATTGAAAAAAGTTGTTTCAGATTCGCAAATTTTCGTTTTAGTTATGATATTTGTGAGGAAACAGTATTACTGAACATTAACCATAGTCCAATATAGCCATTATGTGTATTTTTTGACGATTTGAAAACCTAAAAATTATAAAGCATTGCAACGCGAAACGATTGAATAATTTGGAGAGTTCTGTTGTTGTCGTTTAAATTAACGAAACTACGAAGATTGCTTATATAAGGTAAAAAATACTTAATATGTGTATACCCGGCGGAAGAGCCGAGAGGGCTAATGCGTTTTTACTTTAGACTAACTCCAGGACTCCGGTGGGCACTGGTTCGATTTCTGGTACCGCTACTTTTTTTTCCTTTTTATACGCCCGTCTATGACGGGACGTATTATGGTATACCCCGCGTCCGTCCGTCCGTCTGTTAATGTCGTACGCTACGTCAAATATCCTTTGACAGATTTTCTTCAAATTTTAACACAATCTTAATATTGATAAACCCTGATCCCCTTTCGTTTTTGACGGAATTCTGAATTGTCGTTCCAGAGTTATGGGACTTTGTTCGTCAAAATTTCGTGATTTCATTGAATGTCCTACTGTAGCTATATAAAAATGTTAAAGTTGTTATAACTTTGGTATGCTTGGACCTAGAGTCTTGAAACTTGACATGAAGGTTGGCCAGAACTAGTAAGTAACCACTGGACATTTCAAGGTCATTCATTTGAAGGTCAAGGTCACTGTGACCTTGAATGTAAAAATGTTAAAGTTGTTATAACTTTGGTATGCTTGGACCTAGAGTCTTGAAACTTGACATGAAGGTTGGCCAGAACTAGTAAGTAACCCCTGGACATTTCAAGGTCATTCATTTGAAGGTCAAGGTCACTGTGACCTTGAATGTAAAAATGTTAAAGTTCTTATTTCATGTTATAACTTTGGTATGCTTGTACCTAGAGTCTTCAAACTTGAAATAAAGATTGGCCAGTACTAGAAGATGACCACTGGTCATTTCAATGTCATTCATTTGAAGGTCAAGGTCACTGTGACCTTAAATGTTAAAATGTTAAAATTGTTATAACTTTGGTATGCTTGGACATAGAGTCTTCAAACTTGACATGAAGGTTTGCAAGCACACTTAGATGACCACTGGTCATTTCAAGGTCATTCATTCTAAGGTCAAGGTCACTGTGACCTTAAATGTTATTGTTGTTCATGTATCCTACCGTAGCTCAAATATCCCCCGGTGGATTTTTTATACGCCCGTCTATGACGGGACGTATTATGGTATACCCCGCGTCCGTCTGTCCGTCCGTCCGTCCGTCCGTCTGTTAATGTCGTACGCTACGTCAAATATCCTTTGACAGATTTTCTTCAAATTTTAACACAATCTTAATATTGATAAACCCTGATCCCCTTTCGTTTTTGACGGAATTCTGAATTGTCGTTCCAGAGTTATGGGACTTTGTTCGTCAAAATTTCGTGATTTCATTGAATGTCCTACTGTAGCTCAAATATCCTTCGATGGATTTTTTTCAAATTTCAACACAATCTTAATATTGATAAACCCTGATCCCCTTTCGTTTTTGACGGAATTCTGAATTGTCGTTCCAGAGTTATGGGACTTTGTTCGTCAAAATTTCGTGATTTCCATGCTCATGTACTTATAAAATAAACCATGTATTCAAATACAAATAAACTGAAGTAAAAAAATGATTCAAAGGGTTATTTATTACCTTACTACTTCATTGGCGAACGACGGGCGTATCATGCGCTCATGGCGCAGCTTTTATTAAAATTTTATTCTTGATTTTTTACTGGAGCTTTTAAGATAAAATGTTTACATTTATCAATATAAAGCATTTAATGACAAACTTTAAAATATGCCAAAATCTGTGAAAAGGCCCCTTTAACCTATTTATGCATAGCGTCTAGAAAAACAAGAGCACCGCCTTGCGGGTGCAGACCGCTCATCTATTTTCTTTTTAAAGGTGAAGGGACTCTCAATTGCAATCACAAAGGAGGGAGGGTGGAGTGAAGAGGGGTGTATAGTGTGGGGGTGTGGACATTTATTACATTATCTTCCAAAAATGCGAAAAAATATGCAAAAACAAAAAAAAATGGGGTGGGGGATGGGTGGGGGGAGGGGATTCTTGGGTGCGATGGTTGGACGGTATTTCAAAAATAAAATAATAAAAATAAATATTTAGTGTTTTTTAACTGTTTCAAAAAAATAATTTGGGGGGGGGGGGTAAAGTGTGAGGTTGTGGTGGTCATTTGTGAGATGATCTTAAAAAAATAGGGGGGGATTCGGGGGGAAGGGGGAGGGCACAGGGAATGGTTTGGGTGGAGTCTATTGTGGTATGTCAGGTAAGAGTAGTTTTGTCAAAGTATCAATCAAATCTAATCATAAATAAAGAAGTTATGGCAATTTTAGCAAAATTTAATAATTTGACCTTGAGAGTCAAGGTCATTCAAAGGTCAAGGTAAAATTCAACTTGCAAGGTACAGTAACCTCATGATAGCATGAAACTATTTGAAGTTTGAAAGCAATAGCCTTGATACTTTAGAAGTAAAGTGGATCGAAACACAAAATTTAACCATATATTCAAAGTTACTAAGTCAAAAAAGGGCCATAATTCCGTAAAAATGACAACCAGAGTAATGCAACTTGTCCTTTTACTGTACCCTTATGATACTTTGCGAGTGTTCCAAGTATGAAAGCAATATCTATGATACTTTAGGGGTAAACAAGACCAAAACACAAAACTTAAACAAATTTTCAATTTTCTAAGTATAAAGGGCCCATAATTCCGTCCAAATGCCAGTCAGAGTTACATAACTTTGCCTGCACAGTCCCCTTATGATAGTTAATAAGTGTTGCAAGTATGAAAGCAATAGCTTTGATACTGTAGGAATAAAGTGGACCTAAACACAAAACTTTACCAAATTTTCAATTTTCTAAGTATAAAAAGGGCACATAATTCTGTCAAAATGCCAGTCAGAGTTACATAACTTTGCCTGCACAGTCCCCTTATGATAGTTAGTAAGTGTTGCAAGTATGAAAGCAATAGCTTTGATACTTAAGGAATAAAATGGACCTAAACACAAAACTTAACCAAAATTTTCAATTTTCTAAGTATAAAAAGTGCACATAATTCTGTCAAATTGCACGCCAGAGTTATCTAACTTTGCCTGTCTAGTCCCCTCATGATAGTTAGTAAGTGTACCAAGTTCGAATGCAATAGCATTGATACTTTCTGAGAAAAGTGGACCTAAATGCAAAACTTAACCGGACGCCAACGCCGACGCCAAAGTGATGACAATAGCTCTTTTTTTTTTTTAAAATAGATTACTAAAACGGCCCTGGCAAACTGCGCTGTTTGCTTAAATGAATTTCTGTAAGAAATATTATAAATATAGAAATAAATATACTAGACATCCCTAATTTTTTAAATAAATTGATCCGATTAAGAAGGATGGGAAGTCTACTGGGCATAAATGGGTTAAAGTTAAAGAGCGGACATAACATCTGGACTTACGGAGCGGAGCCTCCCCCACCTCTGAACACACAATCTTTCACACCCAGCCATACACGGACCATCAATGCGACTAATAAATATATGCGCACCCTAGGCGGCATATATTTCAGTTCCACATTTAACATAAAATAAAATATGCTATAACATAAAGCTCTATAACGCTCAAAATCAACGACAATTTCGTAAAGTATTCCGTAAAATAAAGTTAACACCTACCGGTAAACAATCAGTGTTCCTTATAGCAATAGCCACAATGTTAATGCTAGATGTGGTATGATTACATGGATTTGTGTAGATACAAAATGCTCGGTTTTCTTGATATGTGACACAATTGATTCAATTTTAATTTCCTGCGAATATATCTAGTCATGATCGTACGTCACAGGAATACTAAAATGATACCATGTTAGTGTTTATGTGCGTATAAATAGATATTGTTGCGGGAAATTAAAATGGAATTAAATATGCAAAACAATAATAAACAAGAGGGCCATGATGGCCCTGAATCGCTCACCTGACTCATTAAGATCAGATGAAAACTATGACCTCTATTGTCTACACAATGTTTTTCTATGATTTGACCTAGTGACCTAGTTCCTGACTCTAGATGACCCAAATACAATCCCAATCCAGATTTCATCAAGATAAACATTCTGACCACAGGTCATAAATATTGGATGAAAACTGTGACCTCTATTGTCAACACAAGGTTTTTCTATTTATTTGACCTAGATTTTTACCCCAGATGACCCAAATACAATCCCACCCAGATTTCATCAAGAATTCTGACCAAATTTCATAAAGGTTGGATGAAAACTGTGATCTCTAATGTCTAAACAAGGTTTTTCTATTATTTGACCTAGTGACCTAGTTTTTGACCCCAGATGACCCAAATAAAATCCCAACCCAGATTTCATCAAGATAAACATTCTGACCAAATTTCATAAAGATTGGATGAAAACTGTGACCTCTATTGTCTACAGAAGGTTGTTCTATTATTTGACCTAGTGACCTTGTTTTTGACCCCAGATGACTCGAATACAATCCCAAACCTGATTTCATCAAGATCAACATTTTGACCAAATTTCATCAAGATTGGATGCAAACTGTGACCTCTACTGTCTACACAAACAAGTTGTTGACGGACGGACGCACGGACACACGCAGGCACGCACAACGGACGCCGGACATCACACGATCACATAAGCTCACCGTGTCACTTCATGACAGGTGACCTAAAAATATGTGTCGGAGATAAACATGAACAGTTGTGGTTAAAATGCCATAGAAACAAGGGCTGTTTGTAAAACATGCATGCCCCCCTATATGGGCTATAAGTTGTAGTAGCAGCCATTGTGTGAATACGTTTTTTGTCACTGTGAATGGTGGTGGTGGTGGTGGTGGTGGTGGTGGTGGTGTAGTAGTAGTAGTAGTAGTAGTAGTAGTAGTAGTAGTAATAGTAGTTGTAGTAGTAGTAGTAGAAGTAGTAGTAGTAGTGGTAAAAGTAGTAGTAGTAGTGGCAGTAGTAGTAGAAGTAGTAATAGTAGACGTGGTGGTGGTGGTGGTGGTGGTGGTGGTGGTAGTAGTAGTAGTAGTAGTAGTAGTAGTGGAAGTAGTAGTAGAAGTGGTAGTAGTAGTAGTAGTAGTAGAAGTTGTAGTAGTTGTACTAGTAGTAGTAGTAGTAGCAGCAGTAGCAGTAGCAGTAGCAGCATTACAAGACCAATACTTAAGAATGATCAAATGGGAAAAGGTAACATAGCACCAGCAGTAAATATGTGGCTCATTTACAGGTCAGATTTGGAATCTCTGCTGTAAAATGAGATTTTGAATGAATTAAAGGGAGGCAAATCTGTAATAAAAAGAACATGCATAAACCGTAGTTGTTTCCCTTGTTTGAACCATGCTTAATCCTTACAAGTTTGGAAAGAATTGGATGAAAAATTTGGACTTTATTGCATAAACACCATTTTCTCAATTCAAGGGGAGGTAATTCTGTACTTCATGGACCAATAATGCTCATTTTTTGTAGGGTTTGTGTCCTCATTGATATAAAGACACTGTGCAAATTTGGAAAGGATCGGACAAAAAATGTGGAAGATTTTTGAAAGTTTTCACAAAATAGGCAAAAACGAATAAACATGCAAAGTTCAACGAGCTCCTGCGGCCATGTTTTTGAAGAATCAAATTTCTTTGAACGACTTTTTCAGGGGAGCCCTCAAAGGTCATCCCTGTGAAATTTTTTGAAAATCTGATGAGCGGTTTCTGACAAGAAGATTTTTTAAGGTTTTTATGGTTATATATGTTATATATGGTCATGGCGGCCATCTTGGTTATGTGATCAAATTTTTTTTAACAATTCTTTTGTCCCATGACCTAGGGATGCTCCACATGAAATTTAGTTGAAATTGGCTCAATGGTTTAGTAGAAGAAGATGTTTACAAATTGTTTACAGACGGACGGACGCCGGACGCTGAGTGATCACAATAGCTCACCTCGAGCTATCGCTCAGGTGAGCTAAAAAGAGCATTTTGTATCTACAAACATATATTTTACCAGACCATATATGGCGTTGAAATTTCCGAAATTGCCGTAACGAACACTGATTTTTAGTTGTTTAACTTTATTTAACGAAATATTGTACGAAATTTTCCTTGATTTTGAGAAGTTATAGGGCTTTAATAACTTTTTGTACAGCTTCTAAGAATTTCTCGAGTTGGCCGATATTTTCACAATTGATTTTAAAATATCACAATTAATGATAGCTGTTGCCAGTTGGCGGGAAACACTCTGGACAAGAATCAAAACAAAATGTATTTTAATGGTATACATTTGTAGTATGTTTTTCAAAATAATTATTCACCATCACAACCATGTTTCGTGTTCTGTCTTAAAAATGTGTTGTATATTATTATTTTGCACGCAAAGTACAAGCATGTAGAGCAAACTTGGTAATATCCTAAACGTGATCCAATTGATTTCACGGGGCGTTTTAACATAAGGTATACACTTAAATTTCTTTGAGCCTGCAAATTTGGTTGTGAAAGTCATTTCTGCAGAACACTAAAACAAGCCGGTTGGGTCTTAATGTGCATATTGACATGGGTCCAATTTACTATGCTACTCCTAATTCTTTGGATTCTGCACGAAATTCGTCTAATACAATCATACGGTCCCGTTCTTAAAATAAACTAGGGCGCAATTGCGACAACTTGCATTTTCCTCAGGAAAGGTTGGGTAATTTTTCTAAGATTATTGTATGTGCTGGATATTTATTAATCATGAGTTGCATTAATTAATAATAATATAAGAATGTTGTTATATACATATAGCCCCTGTTTGACGCATACTTTTAGTTTGGTATCATTCTGGAGGTCACATTTGTTGTAAAACTTGGTTAGAGTGTCTATCTTGACAATATATAAAGACAACTTTGAATATGTGTCAGGTGCACTAAAAAAAAAGAGCACCGCATAGCCGGTGCCAACGCTAGGCTGCGGGTGCAGTTTTGAATAAATGAAAGCTTGACCTTTGACCTAAAATGGGTGTGGCGTGTAGAACTCATCAAGGTGCAGCTACATATGAAGTTTCAAAGTTGTAGGAGGAAGCACTTTGCTTTGTTTTAGCTCGACGCGGACGAGCTGGCTATGACAATACCACGGGTTTTCTCCGAAAACAGCTAATTAGGTCAGACAGACCTTGTTACTTTGGAGATAGAATACACAAGGTTTTTCTATTATTTGACCTAGTTTTTGACCTAGTGACCTAGTTTTTTTACCCCAGATGACCCAAATGGAATCCCAACCCAGATTTCAACAAGATTAAACATTCTGACCAAATTTCATAAACATTGGATGACAACTGTGACCTCTACTGTCTACACAAACAAATTGTTGATGATTTTTCAAATATTTGACCTAGTGACCTAGTTTTTGACCATAGATGACCCAAATACAATCCCAACCCAGATTTTATCAAGATAAACATTCTGAACATATTTCATAAAGATTGGATGAAAACTGCGACCTCTTTTGTCTACACAAGGTTTTTATATTTTGTTACCTATTTTTTGACCTAGTTTTTGACCTTGTGACCTAGTTTTTGACCCCAGATGACCCAAATACAAGCCCAACCCAGATTTCATCAAGATAAACATTCTGACCAAATTTCATAAAGATTGGATGAAAACTGTTACCCCTACTGTCTACACAAACAAATTGTTCACGGACGGACGCACGCACACACAAAGGACGCCGGACATCACACGGTCACATAAGCTCACCATGTCAATTCGTGACAAGTGAGCTAAAAATGAAATCGTTTACGGCACAATGATTAACAAGTTAAACTTATGTAATCAAATTGTTAAACATGTGTTACTTAAACTATCCGTTTTCTTCATTGTGCGAACAAAAATAAAAATATAAAGAAAGAACAAACATTTCTGTCCATATTCATTGTATTTAGGATACAAACAATCTGCAACATATAATATATAAGCTAGAACTAAGGCACAAATAATCTTATCTGTAACAATATAGTACGCAAACATGTCTGTAATCTTAAACCATTCAAACAATTCTTTTGATTAAATCTATGTGATAATGTATTCATACTTCACCAAGACCTCACTTGTACATGTGTACCCTCACACACTTTGTCAGCTCAGTTAAAGGGCAAATAAGTCAGGACCATGTGGTTCACTGAGAATGACACATGATCGGAAAGAATTGTCTTGCACATGTACAACAGAATCACATCTTATGCTGACGATATATTTAAAGTTTCAATTGTATTACTCCATATGTGTGGAAGTAGTTTGATCCACACTCTTATAACATTTTTACTTCAACTGACCGACTGATATATCAACCGAAGCTGGCACTCTTACATATCACATCACAATCTTTACCGGGTAAACTTAACATGGTTTGCGGCATTTCAGATGAATAAACAAAAGCATGTTTGTTTGTTTTTTTGATATATCTGTTTCAAACTTCATTCAATTTCACATAAACAAAAAAAAAAACGCATGTAGAATCAGTATTCCAATAAAACATAAACGTTTTATTGTAACTTTTGTAAATGGGGACAAAAAATAACATTTTTTAAGTTAAAAAAAAAACAAAAACAATATTTTTAAGTACCGGTAATATCTTGCTTTTGTGGCAGTAACTTTAAGATCTGACGACCTTAAATGTTACTCTGATTATAGAAGACTGTCAATACTGTTCTGTTCAACCTTTGAGAAACAACTGTTTCCCTTAACTGAGTTCTTGTAGATATGATGCTAACATTTCACCAAATGCTGCTTACAAAAGCCACTCCTTTGACATAAATCAAGAGCACAGCGATACATGTTTGTCTCCTGACTTGGTTAATTCCATGAAAAGGACATCAGAATGAGATCTCTTGAAAGCTAGACCCAGTACCATGCATGTAAGATTCCACTTGAAAACTAGACACATTACAATGCATGTAAGATTCCACTTGAAACATAGACCCATTACAATGCATGTAAGATTCCACTTGAAACCTAGACCCATAACAAAGCACAAACCACTTGAAGCCTAGATCAATTACATGGCATTTAAATTCCTCTTGAAACCCAGACCCATCACAATGCACAATGTTAAATTTCAATCTAAATTCAATAATGCATGAGAAACCAAAAGTTTAAAATAAACTGTACTGTTTTAAAGGCAATATCAAAACATCATGTTCACACACTTAAACAAAACAATCGTTTTGTATTTTAAAACAGCATGTCACATATAATATAACAAACAAGAAAGTGGTGGAAGTGATGCTCCCCAAAGTTTTTTTTGTCACAATATTGCACTATATATTGAGATAAAAGGAAACGTCTTGAGGGGCATAACTTTGGACAAATTAATACCATGGATGGTTAAGCAACTTTAAATTTTCAAAGGGCCATAACTCTCTAAATAAATCAACTTACCAGAACCATCATCCGACCATAACCGGCTGATAATATGCACATCTCCTGTTGGTAGTGAAGCTTCCCATAAAGTTTCATTGAATTCCCGTAATAAGTTGCTGAGACATAGCTCGGACAAGAATTGCACTATTTGTACAATAGAAAATTTCAAAGGGCCATAACTTGATGAAAAATCATCCGACGAGAACCGGCTGATAATATGAACATCTCCTCTTAGTAGTGAAGCTTCCCATAAAGTTTCATTGAATTCCAGACATTAGTTGCTGAGAAATAGCCCGGACAAGAATTGCACTATATGTAAAATGGAAAATTTCAAAGGGCCATTACTCTGTGAAAAATCATCCGACGAGAACCGGCTGATAATATACACATCTCCTCTTGGTAGTGAAGCATCCCATAAAGTTTCATTGAATTCTAGTCATTAGTTGCTGAGAAAAAGCCCGGACAAGAATTGCACTATATTTAAAATGGAAAATTTCAAAGGGCCATAACTCTGTGAAAAATCATCCGACGAGAACCGGCTGAATATATGCACATCTCCTCTTGGTAGTTAAGCTTCCCATAAAGTTTCATTGAATTCTAGTCGTTAGTTGCTGAGAAACAGCCCGACAAGAATTGCACTATATGTAAAATGGAAAATTTCAAAGAGCCATAACTCTGTGTGAAATCATCCGACCAGAACCCGCTGATAATATGCACATCTCCTCTTGGTAGTGAAGCTTCCCATAAAGTTTAATTGAATTCCAATCATTAGTTGCTGAGAAATAGCCCGGACAAGAATTGCACTATATGTACAGTTAATGGAAAATTTCAAAGGGCCATAACTCTATGAAAAATCATCTGACCAGAACCTGCTGATAATATGCACATCTCCTCTTGGTAGTGAAGCTTCCCATAATGTTTCATTGAATTACGGTCATTAGATTCTGAGAAATAGCCCGGACAAAAAATTGTGCACGGACGGACACACAGACACACGGAAACACAGAAGGACAGACGAAGCGGCGACTATATGCTTCCCCCAAAATTAATTTTGGGGGAGCATAATAAAACATATAAATTAAATTATCATATCTAAACAGTAGATCTAATAGAACAGCTGTTCAAATTACAGCAAAATTGCTGAATAGTAATAAAACACCCATCTGAGCACCATGATAGCAGTACATATGCATTGGAATGTAATCTTGAATAAAATGCGTTATATAGTTTACATTATGTAATGTACAAATAAGAAAGAAGATGAGTCAATGATAATAATGAGTAATGCTACATACCATACATTAGAAATTATTTCAAACTCTGACATTTAACTGGTTGTAAAAACATGATTATACATCACCTAGTTATTTGAGAATACAATCACATTAAAACCGATTCAATCAATATTTAATATCAGATAACAGATATCAATCAAACATGTAATACAATATTCGTATATCATTATTACATAAATATGAATAAACACTATGTTAAATTTATTTTGTTTGTGTTTTTCTTGTTTAAATGACTATTGGATATTTGTTGATAAATTTTGAGATAAAGAAAGGGCCACAAAAAGTAAAGTGAGTTTGTATCTTCTATTTTTGAAAGCCCATCCATTTTTAAAAAATGTTACTTTTTCTATCCACTTTGCTTTAGTCAACATATGTTTACAATACAGAGAGCCTATTTCACATTGAACATTCAAAAGTACAAAATGTAAGAATTCAACATTTAACTTAAAATATCAACTTAACGCATTGTTTGGCTGAAAACTTCTACAAGTGTATTGATTTTTTTTAAGCGCTCTCCTCTGACGATATTAAAACTGGATTAAATATAATTACAATTTATATTTACTACACTATATCAGTTCAATGTTTAAGGGAACAATTCAGCCCAACAACTGATCAATTTTTTGTGCCCTAAAAGGAAAAACAAAACAAAATGAAAATGAGATGTATTTACAAAAGTGCATTATTGGTTACAATTATAAACAATAGATGTGTTCGTCAGAAACACAATGCCCCCTATTGCGCCGCTTTGATTTTTTATATATTTTTGTTTGACCTTTGACCTTAAAGGATGACCTTGACCTTGAACTTCCACCACTCAAAATGTGCAGCTTCATGAGAAAGCCGCTTTGAAATTTAAAAAAAAAAAATTACCTTTGACCTTGAAAGATGACCTTGAACACCATATATTAGACATTTGATCTTGAAGGATGACCTTGACCTTCACCTTTCACCTCTCAAAATGTGCAGCTCTGTGAGATGCACATGCATGCCAAATATCAAGCTGCTATCTTCAATATTGAAAAAGTTATGGCCATTAAAGTTTTCAGACGGACGGACAGACTGACATACTGACTGACACACTGACAGACAGTTCAACTGCTATATGCCACCCTACCAGGGACATAAAAAAAAAGATGGTGTATGTGTTGGTAAAAGTCAACATTGTCAGAGCCAACTAAATTTTAACTGAAGAAGTTTAACAAACGTCTTCATACCTTCATACTTTAACACACATTTCAAATAAAATCCATATTTTAGGGTTTAAACCAACAATCTTAACAAATCGACTAGACTGTTACACAAATTTACAAGAAAAGGTACTTTACAGAACCATTTCTGTGTAATGTCTCTCTCTGACTTCAAATCATAGGCTGTGGAAATTATTTCCATCTAATAGATCCATTTTTTTACACACAAAATTAAAATCTCTAGCTGCAAAATTGTATAAAACACATTTTCAGCATATATATAAATAACATAGTTTGTCCTTACATATTATTATCATTCTAAATGCTACCAAACCTACTCTGCAGTGACTTCCCCTTGCTTTGTTTTCTCCACCATTTCCCGCTCTTTTCTTGCTTTCTCCTCCATCACTGCCCTTGCCGTCTGCTCCTTAGCCTCAGCGAGAATGTTTGCTGCCTCGGTTGCCAGCAGAAGATTTGCAAGCTCTGTTCCAACTTCTTCTGCGATGTGGCACAATGCCGGGTCGATGTTACCAGGCACAATTGCAGCAAACAGGTGACCGTTGGTTGCCATCTTTAAACATAGTCCTTAATTTATATTGATGATTTAACCCATTTATGCCTAGTGGATTCACCCATCGTTCTAAATTGGATCAATTTATTTCCAAAATTAAGGATGTCTAGTATATTTATTTCTATATTTAGAATATTTTTTATAGAAATTCATTCAAGAAAACAGCGCAGACCCAAATGAGACGCCGCATAATGCTGTTTGCCAAGGCCTTTTTTCTAGACGCTAGGCATAAATGGGTTAAATGTTGCATCTTATTTAACAAAACCTATCTGCATGGATAATTTTTTAATGTTTTTATCATGATATTAATATTTGTTATATAACAAGGTTCATTACTCCTTCTTGTATAAATCGACCAGTAGATACTTATAAATGAGATTTGCGCTGACCAATGTGTTTTTTTTATAAATTTTATATAATGTTCATGATCTCATGAATTTAGAAATCTTATTAAAAACTTTGAATAAACAGCTTTGACCTAACAGAAAGGCAGAGCAAACAATCTTTCACAAGTTAAGTATAACCTGCACATGAAGTGCTTTAAAACAAACAGTATATTTTCAATCCATTTTTATCATTCTGATACCATCAATAATTTTGAGGAAGAAATTCAAATATGAATAAACCTTTTTGTTTGCTGGTTCTTCGGGGAGATCTTTTGAGTGTGTATCCAGTACACACTGCTTGCCATCTATGCTAAACACACCACCCGTCAACGTCAACTGCAACATATTTCATTTAAAGATTCAGTTAATTAACTGAAACAAGACTATTGTAAAGCAATATATGTCACCTAACAGCTCCACAATAGTCAGATTTTTTTTTTATTTGTTGCCAAAGCGACCATAACTCTTGGCGTAGGAACAATATGAAAAGACGGTCCATATTGCCATATGACCATGTTTCAAGTTTCATGAACAAATAAGAAGAACTTTTAAAGTTATCGCAGGATCCAGAAAAGTGTGACAGACAGACCCACAGACAGAGGCACAGAGCGCAAACCATAAGTCCCCTCTGGTGAAACCGGTAGGGGACAATATTGAATTGACAAAGATCAATACCGTAACATATCTATTCATTCAACATGTAGCAATCAACATTACATTATTGTTGTTCATGATAGTACACTTGTTGACATTTTACAGTTGAGTACATACATGGTACATATAATTTCTGTACATTTCTTTGCTACATGTATTAACATGTTACAGAAAGAACAAGAGCTGTGTTCGTGAAACACAAATCCCCTAACAGCACATTGAAGCCGAAAAAGCAGCTATATGCCAATTAGAAAAAGAGCTGTCACCATAGGATTACTTATGCCTCCTATAAACGCTTGATAGAAGTTATAAGCTTTTTTCGAAACCTAAACGCAGATTTCAAAACCTAAACGCGGACCTAAGTTCAAGGTCAAGGCCACAGGGGTCAAATTTTGTGTGCGTATGGAAAGGCCTTGTCCATATACACATGCATACCAAATATGAGCATTTTTCAAAACCTAAACGCAGATTCCAAAACCTAAACGCGGACCTTAACTTCAATGTCAAGGTCAGAGGGGTCAAAATTTATGTGCGTTTGGAAAGGCCTTGTCCATATACACATGCATACCAAATATGAAGATTATATCTCAAGCGACATAGAAGTTATGAGCATTTTTCGAAACCTAAACGCAGATTTCGAAACCTTAACGCGGACCCTAAGTTCAAGGTCAAGGTCACAGGGGTAAGTTTTTTTTGTGCATATGGAAAGGCCTTGTCCATATACACATGCATACCAAATATAAAGGTTATATCTCAAGGGACATAGAAGTTATGAGCATTTTTCGAAACCTAAACGCAAAATGTGACGGAAAGACGGACAGACAGACAGTCTGATCACTATATGCCCCCTTTTCTTCGAAAGGGGGCATAAAAACAACATGACATCAGAGCATTTTTTTAGGGGGGGGGGGCCAAGGCCGCTTCAAAAAAAACGGAAAAAAGCCATTGACATACTTACAGTTGATTGATTATATTATTTTACAATTAATCCCCTCACCTTTGTCTTTGACAGTTTGGTGGAGACACATACTGGGACACTGCATCCTCCTTCCTGGAAGAAGAGGAAAGTATCAAACTAATATTCCAGTTGCTTGCATTGCATGTTTTATTTTGATGTTTTCCTATGTCTTATCACAAAACAGTATTGCTATAATTCATATATTGATGCGTAATCTTGTCTGCTATCTTGAAATAAAATGTGTTGAAAAGAAATTACAATATTCCATTTGTTGTTGTTCATAAGCAAATAAACAACACATTGAACAAACTTCCTGAATGAATATATTCAATTTATCAAACTTTAAGAAAAGATCAAAGGGACATAAACTATCAATGGTTAATACTGTATTATATTCCAATATGTTATCATTGTTTACAAAATGCATATTAAAATGGATTTCTGACACAAATGTCTCGTTTTTATGAACATAAAATGAAATGTCCAAAACAAACAAAAAACACTGACCTTGAGGACGATTTTTGTGCACGCAGAAGATCAGTAGTAGTAATTAAATTAATATGAATGAAATTTACAGAAGTTACGCATGCACAATATTGACAGCAGGACTTTGGCACAGTTCAATTTTCATCAAAGAAGGCAATGCGTGGCGGTGTGAGTTTAAATTCCAATAAAGACATGTATCAAACATATTTTCTGCCATTGAATTTTGTTTCTCAATGATTTCATCAATATAAAATTGTTACTCGATGTATATAATGCTTCAAAGAGGGAATATGCATCATCTTTATACATTTTTATATTTAGAGCAAAATACTGTCGATATAACCTTTTGTTATTGAATGTAATGTCCAAATTGACTTCTTTAGATACCCATACTATTGATCCTGAACAAATAATCTAAAGCAGTTGTCAAAGTCTAGATTATTGCAAGGAAAATACCTTCAGTGCACTATATAGATGAACAGTCATCTACTAGTATTTATGAGTAGGTCGTGTAAACTGAAACAAAGTATATTTTCCACCTTACCAATCGTCTCAGGAAAGCCCTCTCCGCTATGCAGGCTATAGCAGTGTCTTGGTGGTGTATGTCGGACAGTAGGGTGAGGGTTTTTCTGTCCCCCGCCCTACATTCCACAGCCATTGCTCCCTGACTGACTGCATACATGCATTCATCTGACGTTAGAACCTGCATCAGCCAGAACAACAATTGAACTGGGCGAAAATGTTTGTTTTTGAAAGTTTGATTTATGCACAATATGCAGCATCCTGAACTTATATTTTTAATTAGTAAATTGCAGGTAATCCTGTCCACAAGAAAAAGTTTGATGCAAAGAGATATGCTATGTAAGCTGTGAAGGTATTTGAAAACAAGAGATGTGTTTGTCAGAAACACAATGCCACCTACTGCGCTGCATGGAAATAAAATTTCTATTTAACATTTGGCAGGTATAGAAGTATAGAAATCATCTCCCTTTAAAGGTTATTACTTCCCTTGAATTTTGTCAAATCCAACCAGGGGGGGGGGGGGGGGGGGGGGGGCAGGGAGGGGGGAGGGTCTCACAGTCTATTATGACCATGCCAGACATCCGAGGCCTGTGGTTTAAAAGAGAGACATAGCCAGAGTTTATCATGTATCTATGGACATAAGTCCACAGGTATGTAATGAACATCAAAGAAGTTATAATTATATCATTTAAAAAAAAACTTGAAAAATCAATCATTTGGATTATAAATAATCAAAATAATAAATCTGTACAGTAACTGTGAAAAGAACCTCAATTCTTGGTAAGGAAATATATAATATGAGATTTATAATTATATAAATTACTTCCCTTGAAAATAATTGTCTGTAACAAATATCTATTTTTAGTAGCAAATAATTAAAAGCCACTACCGTGACTGTAGATTCACCACTCAAAATGTGCAGCTCCATGAGATACACATGCATGCCAAATACAGTCAAACCTGAGAACAGCGGTCAGTCAAGGGAAATAACCAAATTGACCGTTGTCCACAGGTGACCGTTGAATTCGGATCACAATTTTAAGATGGTTTGTCAGTTGGTAGTATTGCTACGTCGCTACCCCACCCAGTCGTTTGCATACAGTGTAAAACAGAGGCTCATTGCCGTTAAGTAAGCATAATAACAGAAATAACTTACGTGTGTACATTGAATAATACAGAAGAATATCTTATAGATTGATTTAATTTCATATTGTTAAACTAAAGAAATGACTTTATCAACTCTGGTATGAATGTTTACTCATGCATCTCGCTCATTCAGTAAATAAAGCTTGTCACGTGCCATTGACGTCACGTCCTTACAAGTCTAAAAAGCGGGACTCTTTTAAAGAATGATCCGAAAATGTTATTTCAAATCGATACTCAATGTTGTAAGTACAATGTACTTAGCGGTCATTTAATTAGCGATAATTACTTTAAACGTGTCACAAACTCTGGAATATTTTCTTTTGAAGATACCCCCACAATTATCCCCAAAAAACAAACCGTCTCAACACCTTATTATTTGTTTACTCGCAGCGGGCCGCTTTTATTATATCAAAGACAATAACCGCTATCAGACGCTTTAACCGCAAAATAGACGGACAAATGATGTGCTGTGTTTTTAATTTTCGCGACTCGAGACGACTGACGCGTGACCGTTGATTTCAGGTCAAACATGAATTTCGGAGTGGAATATAGTGGCCGTTGGCCATTATGGACAGGTGGCCGTTAAATTCAAGTGTAATATAGTGTTTTTTGTCGGGGGGATTTCAGACTGACCGTTGTCTGCAGGTGACCGGTAAATTCAGGTGGCCGTTAGGTCAGTTTCGACTGTATATAAAGTGGCTATGTTCAAAATTGAATAATTTTCTCCCTTTTTAAAGCATATTACTTCCCTTAAATCTGTATTTTCTACCGTAGACTGTAAAGGATGACCTTGACCTTTTACCACAATGTGTTTGTCAGAAACACAATTCCGCCTACTGCGCCGCTTTGATTTATTTAACAAAAATATATACGTGGGCAGGTCAGATAACTATGTCCATTTAAAGCTTATTACTGCCCTTGACTTTGTTTTTTCGACCCTAGACCTTCAAGGATGATGTAAACCTTAAAAATTTTACCACTCACAATGTGCAGCTCCATGAGATACACATGCATGCCAAATATCAAGGTGCTATCTTCAATATTTAAAAAGTTATGGCCAACTATAAAGTTTTTTCGGACGGACGGACAGACTGACATACTGACTGACGGACAATTCAACTGCTATATGCCATCCTACCGGGGGCATAAAAATAAGTAATACATCATAATTATTTTATCAGTCTTAATCAACAAAAGAACTGTAAATTGTCTTTTCCTTTTTATCATAAGTTGATTAATAATGAACAACACATCTGTGAATTTTATCTTTCATGTATTAAAACACAAGTCTTTTAATAAAAATGATTGAACCATCGGAAAAATAACAAAGGCTGTGTTTGAATTCATTATCATAGTGAAGCTTTGTGCATTATGTCACCAACCTGTGCTATCCGGTCATCCCACCCCATCCGTACAAGCCCTGCCTCAGCCAGGATAATGGCATCATACTTCTCATCCTCGTCCAGTTTCTTGAAGCGTGTGTTCAGATTGCCTCTCTGCAGCCATGTTAAGGACGCCATTTTCAACAAGAACTTTTAGTATTATTTGGTACAAAACAGTACAGAATGTGGTGTCTCATCAGGATCCAAACTGTTTGCTATTTTGATAGTATTCTTAGGAAAAAAAATCAAAGAAAATGCTAATTTTAGAAATTCAGCAGACAACATTTTAGCAGACGACAAATTTCCCAGCATGCAAAGGGTTTATTTGTACTAGTCTGTCTGTAAGGGCATGGTCAGTAGACAATATTGTTTCTGCTGAATACGGCAATGCTTCAACCTACCATCATCCAAATGTGTCTTGTTCTGATAAAACTGGGCATAATGCATATGCGTAAAGTGTTGTCCCAGATTAGCCTGTGTAGTCCACACAGGCTAATCGGGGACGACACTTTATGCCTAAACTTGATTTTTTTGTAAGGAGGGACTCCATTGAAGCTAAAAATTTCATAAAAGCAAACAGTTTCGTCCCTGATTAGCCTGTGCCGACTGCACAGGCTAACTTTGGACACTTTACGCACTTGGATTATGCCCAGATTTCTCAGAACAGGACACAAATAGATAGACTTCTTACTTGCAAAGAAAAGAAGACGCCTTTTGATTATTAGCCCATTAAGTCAAAACTCAACCTTCAAGGGAACTTGTAACATTAAAGTTTATACCATCATTACCCTATCTGACAGAGGGGGAGGGGGTTTATCAAGGTACATGGGGGGGGGGGGTGGCCTTTTATTAAGGTACAGAAGTTAAAACTGTTTTTTTGGGTACCATAGTAACCATCACTCTAGTACCGAGACTTTTTGAGAAAACACAATCTCTATTCTCCAATAAATCTTTCCATAAAAACTTCTTTGGTATGATTTCAACAAAGAGCCTGTTTAATTACCGATACAATGTTATATACTGCTGGCTAAATTTTAAATTTGTGGATTGAAATAATTTAACATTCATGTCAGTTGGGGAAAGGGGCATACATATGTAACAAATACCTTTTCCTCCTAAAGATATTTACTGCAACATGTCATTAAGATTTTGCTAAATTAATAAAGCAGATTTAGAATGATCTAATACATACAACAGAATATCATATATATAAATTAACATGATTTTGTGAAAAGATCTTTAAGTTCAAATCTGCCTTCTAATATTGTGCTTTTTAAATGTTGAAACCAAACTTGTTTTTCACCTTCTCTGGCGAACATTAATTCAGCTTTCAAAAAGGATACAATATTTTCAAATTTGAATGTTGGAAACTTCCTGGATAGTTGAGCTGCTCTTCTAAGCGATGATGTTCCAATTACACTGAAATGGAAAACAAACCCTGCTGATTAAAGCTTGCATACCCAGATATAAATACATCAAACAGCATTATATCTTGCATGTTTGTAAAACTTTATAAGCTTTCTTTATGAATAATTTGGAGAGTTCTGTTGTTGTCGTTATATTTTCTAATACTACAATGATTGCTTATTTGAAGTATAAAATACATCACTCATTGTATGAGCATGGATGGCCGAGTGAACTTAGCAATAGACTTTTACTCCAGAGGTCAGTGGTTTGAGCACAGTTGAGGTTTCCTTTTTTTTTTTCTTTAATTTTAATCTAGTTTTTTTACTGGTGCTTTTTAGATCCAATGTTTACATTTATCAACATAAAGCATTTAATGACAAACTTCAATACATGCAAAAATCTGTGAAAAGGCCCCTTTAATGTAATAATCGAAAAAAGATCAAGTAAAATCAAAAAGCTTCATTCTTAATATTAAATCAGCGATTTTTTTCCCAATTGGGCAAAGTATCGTTTCCAGCATCGTTTCCAGATCAAGTAAAATCAAAAAGCTTCATTCTTAATATTAAATCAGCGATTTTTTCCCAATTGGGCAAAGTATCCTTTCCAGCAAAATTGGGCAAAATTTGTTACAAAAATCCTAAAATTGGGAAAATTCACGCTGTAAAGTCTTCATATTGGGAAATTGGTGTATCTGATTTTTTGCTCCCAAATACTTTAAAATTGATAACTTAGTGTTGTCAAGTTGTCAATATTATATTTACTTATACATGTTCGAACCACAGAGCTGCATACGGAAACTAACTTAATGTTGTATGTTATTTATTTATATATATATATATTGATTTAGCCAACGCGTTTCGCATAGCTCATCAGGGCATAATTCAATATATTACAACGTCAAAATGTCATGGAGATAACGTCATATCAATTATGACGTCATAACGTCAATAAATATTAAATGAAATTTAATTTGGGTTTAAAAACATGTATCAAATGTTGTTCTTTTGCTAACCTAGCTGAAATATTGTTCGAAAATAGCTTATAAAATGGAAATATTTTAAATTTTGGTTCATTATGTGAACATTCATCTAAATGTTTACTTAAAGGCATCTGTCTTGTTGAGGGGTCTCGCATTTGTTGTTCATGGACAGATCGCCTATTTCAAAGTTTATCGCCAGTTTGGCCTATATAATATTGTTTGCATCCATTGCATACTAATACATAAATCACATTTTGTATATCACATGACATATTAGTTTTTATTTTGAACATTTTGCCATTAACATCAAAAGAATTCCCTTCAATAATATAACCACACAGGGCGCATCTAGGGTCATTACATTTGGATACTCTTGGTTCTTGAGATGAAAAGTAAGATTTGGTTAACAGAAGTTTTAAATTAGGTGGCTGTCGCTTACATTTTATTATCTTCTGATTTGAAATTATTTTCTGTTTGTAAAATGTCAATGTTGTTTTTTAATACGCCAAACAGTTCTTTATTTTTTGGATTTTGTGTTGAAATAAATGGAATATATATATTGGGGGGGGGGGGGACCTTCAATTGGGAATTTTTTGGACAGCAACTCAGAAATTAAATTTTTTCCAATTTGGATAGCGCCATTATTCAGTACTTTTACAGAATGAAAAAAATCGCTGGTTAGCCAGCATGGCTAATTTTTCCAACAACTTGATTGACATATTCAAGTTATCAACGGACATAGTCATGAACCTTAAACTATTCACATCATTTTGCTCTCTGTAATTTTTTATTTTATTTTTTATTTTATTATTATAACACAATGGACATAGCGTAAAGGTTAATTTCACTTATTACCTTCTTTATGCTTGCAGATTCGGTACCAGTGAAAAATATTATTTAAACATATTAATACAGTTATATTTTCCTCCTTAATAAAGTACCACAAAACAGCACTTTCCCAATTGGGAAAAAAATACAAATTTTCCAATTTTCTGTCCAAAAACTTCACAGTCAAAATTAAAAAAAATTATAATTTTTAAAACAAATAAAATGCAACATTTAGTTAGTTTCCCTATGCAGCTCTGTGGCTTGAACCTTAGAAGTTAATATAATATTGACAACTTGATAATTGCACACTTAGTTATCAATTTTTAAGTACACCAATTTCCCAATATGAAAACTTCATGACACGCATTTTTCCAATTTCAGGTTTTTTTTGGCACATGTTTTTCCCAACAGGGCTGGTACTGGTACTTTTCCCAATTGGGAAAAAAACAATGAGATAATTGTTTAATATGATTGGTCCTGCTTTCAGCTGTCAAATAATGATGAGAAATTGGGTGAAATATTTGGGTTTTCTTTATGTACGAAATATTGACAAGTATATCAGTAGCGAGTATGCAAACATATCGTTTATCGTTTATTCTTATGACTTTATTCTTACGATAGAAATTAAAAAGGATAATATGTATATTCAAATAATGTATATATGCAATGTTAAGATAAAGTCTGAACAATTAATAATGGGAGGTATTTACAAAACTAAGACCTGGTTAAGATTTATTTAAAGTAGCAAACACACTCAGGGTGGGGTATAATTGGAATCAATAACATGGAAAGTCAGACCTGATTAAATTTCAAATAAGAACACATTGAGTCCAGAGTCGGCATATAGATACGAGATTGTAAGTAACACTCATGGTCAATAAACAGCACAGATGAAAAGGTCACCTATTGTCTGGGGTACAAAAGTTATAGTACTGACGAAAGTAACAGAATTACTCTATATCAATAAAAATTGATTAGTACCAATATATATTGATTAAATTTTAGTATATCCGCCAAGCAAGTAAATACATGAAAAAGTGTTCCTTCTAGAATATTCTGACGAATCAACAAATGAATAATAACCATACTAGCTGAGGACCAATCAAAAGTTTAAAGGAAAAATATGCAAATTAATTTGGGGACAAAATGGGGATGTTTGGAAGGAGAGCGGCACTCCGCGGTACAGTTAGCGTTTAGACTTGGAGGTGTACGGATCGAGAAAGATACGATCATGTAGCTATCAGACTGTATTTGTATAACCGAAAATATTAAGTATGTTAGACATTAAATTGGACTAGAAACTGATACATGGTGTTGTTGAATATTTTATCCTATATTATGCAGAGAAACCGATATAATAGAGAGGGACCGACTTGTCCCATGCGTGACACGAGAAAATGGTAGTTAATACAAATCTCGTCATCTTGGCAATTCGCGCATGACGAGATATCGAATGATAGGCTACATACCGGTAATTTTAGAGTAATGAACATTGTTAGTAACTATGTGTCGTCTATGAACTATGAACGATTACGGGACACAGGACGTTAAATGGTGCTCGTGAACCAAGGATTCGAACAAAGAAATACTACCACTTACAATTACGAAGCCATGGAAAACAACGCGAAGAAACTCCGTTTCGGCAACTTCTGTAACCAGTAACAACAACCGTGAGCCGGGAACAACGACATCAGACCGCACACATTCTGCAACTTCCGGTGAGTGACTGTTTTATTTCCTAACGCTTGTATCAAAATGGCAAATCAAATAATCCCTGAATTATTTCAAAATTTAAATGAACAAATTAAAGATGTTAAAACGGCCATAAGCACTCAGACTATTTCACAGGTGGTACAATCATTTGATGGAAATTCAAAAGAATTTAAAAATTGGATTAAAAATGTAGAAAAATATGGAACACTTACCAATTTAGATGAGAATAAATTAAAATTTGTTGCTTACCAATCTAGTAAAGGGCTTGTTAGTGATTACATACAACGCTTTTTGACTGATGATCCGATAGGGACATGGACTGATTTAAAGGAACAGCTTAAATTAAGATTTGCAGAAATTCAAGACCCACAATACGCTTTCTCATTATTAAAGACGACTAAACAAAAGACCGACGAAAATGTTCAAATATACGCTGAGCGACTTTTATCTCTTGCGACTGACGCATACGAAAATATTGAAGGAAATTTAGACTATAAAGAAAAACAGTTAGTAGAAATTTTTATCGACGGATTATCGCACGATTATTTGAGACTTAAATTAATGCGCGAAAATCATGCAACGTTATCAAATGCTTTAAAAAGCGCTATACATGAGCAAAGTGTCAGAGCTAGGTTTGAGTTACGATCACAAATAAATGGACTTGATAACATTACGACCGATAATATTCAGACAGGTATCGATTATATTAGGTCATCTATTGTTTGCACATATTGTAAGAAACACGGTCATTCTATTGAAATCTGTCGCCGTAGGCAACGCGAGATAAGTGCATATACGGTAGGGCGGAACGGTCATACGATAAATCAAAACGATAAAAGGCGCAAGAAAGAATATGACAAAAATTGGAAAGATAAAATTGATTGTTGGAATTGTGGTAAATTAGGACACTTTAGTAGAGAATGTACTCAAAGAAAAACGTACATTAATCGAAAAAACTAGGAAATTCTTACCAAAAAGGGGTCTATGGTAAGAATGAAAAAGTCGAGACATATAATATCGCTTTGTGTGGTAGTCCAAATTCTTGTGTTATTTCAACAGGTGGTTATCAATTTAGGAGCTTGATAGACTCGGGCGCTCAAGTCAGCATCGTGAGTAAACGTACTTATGATATGTTAAAACAAAAACCCGCACTGATATTTCAAAAAGTAAATCTAAAGTCGGTAAATGGAAATTCATTACATGTCCACGGAAGTGTAAAATTGAGATTCAAAATAGGGAGCATATATAAAGAGCACATGTTTTTTGTAGTAAGTAACGTTAATAGAAATGTTATTTTAGGAAGAGACTTTTTACAAGATAATGGTGTCCGTTTATACTTTGATTTAGGATGTTTGAGGATTGATAACTGTTATGTACCTCTAGAAGAAGATGTACATCTTTCAACGATAGCGAGATTAACTAGACATACTGTGTTAAAACCACAAACTGCATATAGACTCTTTGCTCAAGCTAAAAGAAACTGCATACGTTCAAATACGAATTATGAATTCAATGGAATAAGCAATTCTTTCTTTGATAATGAACCCGGTTTAACAATTGTTAATTCAGTCGTCAAGACAACGCGTGATAGACAATTTCCCATTTTAATTATAAACAATACGCACAAAACAATAAGGCTTAGACGACACTGTGCCATAGGGCGAATAAAATCGGTAAATGATAATGAAATATGCTCAGTACAAGAAGTTATTAAAAATAATCAGCCGAAATCAGGTTTATCTAAAGATGAAATCTTATCAGATTTACGTGTAGATGAAAATCAAAAAGAAAATATTCTACCGATACTCTTAAAACACAGAACTCTCTTCGCAAGAAATAATTTAGAATTAACACAAACTTCAGCAATAGAATTTACCATAGACACAGGGGATCATCCACCCATTAAATTAAGGCCGTATCGAACGCCATTAAACAATAAGGTATTCATAGATAAAGCCATCGACGAAATGCTAGACGCAAACATAATAAGTCCGTCAAGAAGTCCGTGGAGCTTCCCTATTGTTTTAGTAGATAAAAAGAAAAATAACCATGACTCAAACAAAGATAATAAAGACGAGAAAAGGTTTTGTGTTGATTTTAGACAATTAAACAAAATTACAAAACCAATTGCCTATCCATTACCATTAATAGATGATATATTGGCATTATTAGGTAAAAGTAAATATTTCACCAGTTTAGATTTGATATCGGGATATTGGCAAATACCTATAAAGGAAGAGGACAGAGAAAAAACGGCTTTCGCTTCGGGATTCAGGGGTCTATTTCAATTTAATGTTATGCCCTTCGGTGCCTCCTCCGCCGGTGCTATATTTCAAGAATTGGCTAATAAAGTACTCAAAGGTTGTGAGAGCTTCGCTGTGGCGTATCTAGACGATATTCTAATATTTTCACCTGACTTGCAATCTCATTTATCACACGTAGATACAGTACTACAGAGTCTCAGTAAACATAACCTAAAGCTAAAACTATCAAAATGTCAATTCTTACAAAGAGAGACTAGATACCTAGGCTTCATCATAGATCAAAATGGTATAAGGCCGGATCCGTTAAAAGTAGAAGCGATCCGACAATTCCCCAGGCCAAAGTGCGTGCGCGATGTACGATCTATCTTAGGTGCAGCGGGATTTTATAGGAGATTCTGTCCGTCGTATTCAGAAGTAGTCGAGCCTCTAATTAATCTCACGAGAAAGAATGTCCCATTTAAATGGTCAAAACAATGCGAAGATAGTTTCCTACAATTAAAAGACTCATTTACGCAAATCCCTTATCTTTCATACCCTGATCCAAAAAAAGGTTATATTCTGTATACGGATGCATCTGATAAATGCGTCGGAGCCTGTTTGACTCAAAAATGCGACAGTAACGAGACCGGGGATTATGTGGGCGAAAAGCCGATATTTTTCATATCGCACAGATTAAGCCCCACACAATGCAAATATAGTACCATTGAAAAAGAATGTTACAGCATATTTTACAGTCTAAGTAAATTGCACCATTATTTACACAATGCTGAATTTGTTATAAAGAGTGATCACAAGCCGCTTAAGTATTTATTGGAAAGTCCGATGCAAAACAAGAAAATACAATTATGGGCCTTAAGTATAGCGGGTTACAACTGCAAAATTGAATATATACCGGGAAAAAAGAATATTATTGCCGACTTTTTAAGCCGACCTCCAAAAACCAAAATAAGGAATAATCAATGCGATCAAACAGAAATAGAATTAGATATTAACGATAAACATTTTACGATCAATTCGCAAATAAATAAACAAGACCAAACACGCGAAATTAACGTAATCGACTCTACAAACATTGACCACAAGCAAATAATTGATAATATTATTACCCCCGCAGCCAATCCCAGTCGACGACACAGCGTCGAACAATAATATATCAGGGCTTAATATGCAAATAGAACAAGAAAAAGACCCTCATATATCTGAGATTAAAGCTAGATTAAGATTAGGGAAACAGAACAAGAGTGAAGATGATAGATATTTAACGGTTGATGGCATACTGTACTACATATCAAACGTAGATGAGGAACCTACTCTCAGGCTGTTTGTACCTAAACACCTGACTGATTCAGTTGTCAAACAATACCATGATGAAAACGGACATCCTGGGTCTCAAAGGCTTTTCCAGACACTAAAAGAGAAATATTACTGGCCTAAAATGTTCAAAGAATTGAATGATTATGTATCTAAGTGCATTATATGTCAAAGTAGAAACTTAAAAGCAATCAAAGCTCCCATATCGTCGGATACCTCAATACCGCCGTTTCCGTTTTCAGTTGTTTCCATAGATATATGCGGTCCATATCCGAAAACGCTTTCCGGAAATAGATATATAATATGTTTCGTAGATCAATTCTCAGGATACATAGAAGCTTTCGCATCGCCTGATAAGTCGTCTGATAGCGTAATACACCTGTTAATGAACGAGATTTATTGCCGTCATAGTTGTCCTATAAGAATTATAACTGATAACGGAAAAGAATTCACAAGCACAGCTTTCACGGAAACATTAAAATCAATGAACATTGACCACGTAAAGACGACAATATATCATCCCGCGTCTAATGGCATGAACGAGCGTTCACATGGGACTATGAATAATATACTATCAAAACGGGTTCAAGAAAATGTACAACAATGGGACGTACATTTAAACATGTCTTTAGCGGCAATGAGATTTTGTACATCCGAGACTTCGAAGCACACACCGTTCTTCTTACTTTTTAATAGAGACCCTATTCTTCCAATAGACAACTTGTTAAAGCCTAGACGTAAATATCACGGTGAAGATTATCATAAAATAATATTAGAAGAACAACACAAATCATTTAAAAAGGTATGTGCCCAAATTCAAAAATCGAAACGTAGACAAGCTGATTATGCGAATAAAAATACGAAAGATATTAAGTTCGAAATCAATGACCCCGTTTACTACAAAAACTTTCAACGTACGAATAAATTAGACAGTAAATGGAGGCCATATTATCGTATAATCGAACAAAAGTCGCCGTTAACATACGTAATAAAGAATCAGTTAGACAACTCAACTATTAAAGTTCACGCTGATCAAATAAGGCACGCAAATATCGATGAATGGCCAATGATAGATAAACCACTAGCGCGCCCGATTAGAAAAGCAAATTTAGCCTTTGCGGACGACACATTATCTTCTGATAGCGATTCAAATACGTCAGTACATGGGTTACCTGTAATTACGCAACAGACCCGACAGATTAGAGATAACACGGATGACGAGGAAAACATACCGCTCGCTGAATTGCAAAAACATTTGAGAAACAAACAATTCGCGGATATACAGTCAAGCTCCAGTGAATCAGATACGATGCATTACAATAACGGTAATTCACAAAACTCACCTGTACGTAGGTTTGAAAATGATTCTTCAGGCGATCAGATGCAAATTGACGCGGTAGCGTTAAAACACAAAAAACGAAAATTGACAAAAAAGACTTCACGTTCAAATAACGCAATGAAGAAAGCAATTTTCACGTGCCTTCAGACAATGGCTGAACACATGTGAATGAATGGACTACAAAATAAAGCGAGATAGATGTCGAGACTTAAAGACCCCCAAAATTTTGTATATAGAGAAATATGTTTTGAATGTATATGTAGTATATATGTAAAAACAGGATTATAGAGGACGGTATCGTCCGATTTTGATAATGTATCGTCATTAGCATTGATTTACGGGTTTAGAATGAAATGAAAATGTCATACTTTAGTATACGGGTGAAATACCACTTATCCGTGCGAAATAGCAACCAGCTCTGAAGCGTAATAAAACTTTTGGGAGATATTTACATAGACTAAGATCCGATTTAAGATTTATTTCAAGTATGAACACGAATACATTTACACCCAGGGCGGGATAAATAAATTGAAAAGTTCAATACCATACGTTAAGATTAGGAAATTGAAGGATTATATAACTGACAGACGGTTGATTAACGGAACAGGTCAACCTATTGACATTTAGGATTATACAAATATACGCGTATCAGACCAGCTAATGATAACGCACTTGACAACGACGTAAATTAACGCTAGCTTATGCCCTACAGCTCTCAAGTAAACACCTTTTTAAGCGTAGATAACATTTTAACACAGTTTGTAAATATCCTTCAAAGCAACACAGTCCTTTTATTAGTATAATGCAAAAGATACAACTATATTGCTATAATACATTAAATTTTTGATACTGGTCATATATATAGTTTTTTTTCGTTTCTTTATAAGAATAACTACATTAAGACAAGGGATTTTGTTTGTAAATTTTTGTTCTCTAAGTAAATAAAACATAATAAAACACAATGCATTTTATTTAATAGACAAATGCGTATAGTTTAAATTAAACATAATGAATTTGTGTCATGAGAATAGCGTTTCTTTAGCACATTCATTTTATCTAGGTATCTTATCACAGGTGTGATAAGTAATCTGAGTGCTAATATAACAAATTCGATTTACTATAACTATGTAAATAGAAAGCCCGTTTACCATTCCATGTAATTAACCCTATACGATTTGCCAATGCGATACAAGTTACGGAGAAAAACAGCGCTCCTAAGATAGTTGGCGTGGTTTGCCTGCAGCAACATGCGTTCATAACGCATTTGAGATCGTGATCAGATCTTAACACCCCGACAAAGAAGAATAATATGTCATCGACATGCCGATATCTTCGACGACGATGTATCCGTCGAGAATCAGATGACGTAACAGACGACTTCAATTAGGATCCAACATTGTCGACATGGATCCAAATTGTGAACCAGCATCAGTACCATACAACGAGTGGACTGTTAATGGACATTTCACGCGTCGTCGAAAATGATTTTTAAAGATACGATGATATGAATGGACTTGATGATGAAAAATCGCGCATACTTTGTACATATATTAGGTGAACATTTTATCGTCTATGAACTAATATATATATGCGTGTTACCTTTATTTCATGTACATAAACACTAATTATAATACTACAGTCATGAATGCAGACATTCTCCAGAACTATATATAATAAACGTTTGAAGTATTCTAAATCGTGCAACAGCCGAGGACCAACAGCTTCTCCGACTGACAACCATCGTCTTCATTCGGAAGCCGCCGTCTTCAATCGACTGCATGTTACCATCTACAACCAGATGTCTCATCTCTTCACCTAGACGCCACATCGCCTCCAGCGAAGATGTCAAAAATGGACACTATTCGTATTGGATTTCCCAAATCAGTGACGCATTCCACGTCATTGTGATTGACATTGACTATTTAAATATTTCGACGTTTTATTATTTCAGCAGAAACATTCGATAAAAATTTCATTAATAATATGCAGATTTTCATCATATATATGTTTTCGTCACTTATGTTTTCATGTTTGCGTGTTTGATTTTTTCATCGTATGTGTTAATATGTTTTCGTTTACTACCATACTTACATTCTTAAAGATTTTTCTGTATCCTAAAATACATAAAAATCAAATTGAGAGGATAAGTTGTGTCAAATAATGATGAGAAATTGGGTGAAATATTTGGGTTTTCTTTATGTACGAAATATTGACAAGTATATCAGTAGCGAGTATGCAAACATATCGTTTATCGTTTATTCTTATGACTTTATTCTTACGATAGAAATTAAAAAGGATAATATGTATATTCAAATAATGTATATATGCAATGTTAAGATAAAGTCTGAACAATTAATAATGGGAGGTATTTACAAAACTAAGACCTGGTTAAGATTTATTTAAAGTAGCAAACACACTCAGGGTGGGGTATAATTGGTATTTGGGTTTTCTTTATGTACGAAATATTGACAAGTATATCAGTAGCGAGTATGCAAACATATCGTTTATCGTTTATTCTTATGACTTTATTCTTACGATAGAAATTAAAAAGGATAATATGTATATTCAAATAATGTATATATGCAATGTTAAGATAAAGTCTGAACAATTAATAATGGGAGGTATTTACAAAACTAAGACCTGGTTAAGATTTATTTAAAGTAGCAAACACACTCAGGGTGGGGTATAATTGGAATCAATAACATGGAAAGTCAGACCTGATTAAATTTCAAATAAGAACACATTGAGTCCAGAGTCGGCATATAGATACGAGATTGTAAGTAACACTCATGGTCAATAAACAGCACAGATGAAAAGGTCACCTATTGTCTGGGGTACAAAAGTTATAGTACTGACGAAAGTAACAGAATTACTCTATATCAATAAAAATTGATTAGTACCAATATATATTGATTAAATTTTAGTATATCCGCCAAGCAAGTAAATACATGAAAAAGTGTTCCTTCTAGAATATTCTGACGAATCAACAAATGAATAATAACCATACTAGCTGAGGACCAATCAAAAGTTTAAAGGAAAAATATGCAAATTAATTTGGGGACAAAATGGGGATGTTTGGAAGGAGAGCGGCACTCCGCGGTACAGTTAGCGTTTAGACTTGGAGGTGTACGGATCGAGAAAGATACGATCATGTAGCTATCAGACTGTATTTGTATAACCGAAAATATTAAGTATGTTAGACATTAAATTGGACTAGAAACTGATACATGGTGTTGTTGAATATTTTATCCTATATTATGCAGAGAAACCGATATAATAGAGAGGGACCGACTTGTCCCATGCGTGACACGAGAAAATGGTAGTTAATACAAATCTCGTCATCTTGGCAATTCGCGCATGACGAGATATCGAATGATAGGCTACATACCGGTAATTTTAGAGTAATGAACATTGTTAGTAACTATGTGTCGTCTATGAACTATGAACGATTACGGGACACAGCATCAAGAAAGAACCATTATCCATAGTCCATGTGTGAATCAAAGATTCGTTGCTTAAAAAAGCCATAATTTCAAGTAAGAACCTACAGGTATTTTGATGGATTTCAACTGATTTAAAAACGTCAATTCTAATGATTTGTTCCTGATTGCATTCCAGTAACAATATGATCAATCAAGAGAATGTCAGTTTAAATGTACTTCACTTCAAATCTTGACCTGAATAATTATGCAACCTGTCAAAAGACAATATATCACAGGCTTCATAATATGAATATAAGCTGTGGGCAATTATTTCTACATTGCCATAATCAAATTATTCCCCATGACGCCCCATTGAATTGAGTTTAATATCTTATGACAATAAGCAAAAATGATTAAATTATCTAAATTGCCCTAAGGCCCCTTGGCTTCAAATAGCCTATCACTGTAGGCAGTAAACCAAAGATCTTTAAATAAACAATTAACATGTTTATAGATCTTTGAGTAAACCAATAACAAGTCCTGACCAGGGATAATTATGTTAAACCTAGTAAGCCACTCATCATACTTGACAAGATTTGTGCAACCTACTATTGTGTTCATCCCCAACTGTTAAATTTTGAACAGCCATAAAATCTCAAGCTACAGTTATCATTTGCATACCACTGTGCAAACATTTAGCTGTCTTAAAGATAGCATTCTGAAATACTATTGTTGACAACAGATGGCCTGTTAAATCTTAAGTGTTTATGTTAAATGCATTACTGTTATTCTATTGCTATTTGAAACAAAATAATTGTTATTTGGAACAAATTTATTTCTTGGAACATGAACATTATTTTCTACAATTCTCTGTTTCAAAAATCTTGAAACTAAATTGTTTGCTTTTGATGAATACTCTTTAATTACCCAAACCCAACCATTTTTTTAACTGCTATGAAATGTGTACCTGTAATTTACTTTACAAATGCTTTCCACATATAACACATCTTATTACTTTGCATAACTTTATGCGTGATGAATGATTTCCCGTTTGGAATAATAATACTTGTAATAAGACAGAACCACATCAAACGCCCCTTCACAAAATTAATATTAAATAGCATCTAGAGTAATAGAATATTCCGATAGGTAACAGTTTCCACCTTTGTCTGAATGTTCAATAAAACAACAAGTAATTGAGTAAATGGAGTTTTGTGAATCTAGTTTTTGGTCAATTTTCAGAGTAGAAACAGTAATTAGTGAATTTTTAGAACATATTTTGACTGTTCACTGATTACAAAGGAAATATCTTATGTTTCCTCAAATATGTCTTGTTTTTTATAGTCACACCATTTGACATAAGACAAAATTAAAGGTGTTTCCTTAAATCTTTCTTGAGACCCTTTTGGTATTCTCTTAAAGAAAGCATGAAAGTAAACCAATGAACCAATTTTTTTTTTAAACTGTCACATATGGAAATGTTGATGTTTACACCAAATTTACCATAGTAATGTATGTATTCTATGAAACAATTCGGAAGAAGCCCTATAGTAAGATAACAATCTCTGGTTGCGGACACATTCTTGGCGTAATTTCGTAGGTCAGGTTCACAAGCAAAATTTCAATGTTTCAATTATTTTAAAGCCATTTCTTCAACAGTGGTAACAGACTATTATGATGGGCATAAACAATTACTGCTCCTGAACCAAACATAATGCCATGGCAGGCTATTTTGCACTCAAAGGTGAAAGTCTGAACTCACCTGTTTTCTGGCAAATCTTCTAATTTTTTGCCCTTGTGTTTTGGATGCATAACCACTGCATCAAACTCACTGTCTCGCCTGCAACCATAAAAGCAAAAAACTTGTTTTAGGTAATACATCTATTGCCTAAAATACTTCGATTTTGAATTACTTTTTTTATCAACTAAGAAATGAATACCATTTATTTCAAACTTTTGTTTTTATAATGGAAGTAGTAAAGAAATACATGCAACAACTAAAACTATCAGTTAAAATGTTGAATGATCTAACTGATGGAGTATAAGTCATATGAAATAAAGCAATTAAGCTCAAAGGTTTTAAATGACTGCACTTCTTGGGTTATATCTGCACAATTTGAAGTTCTCTCTTCCAATGATGCAACCACCATCATCTCCAGAGATAACCCCTTGATGACCCCTTTCAGGGGACATGACCACCGTTACTTAACACAAATCCCTTTTTTTACAATGAACAAAACATGACACTTAAAATAAATATGAGCCGTGCCCTGTGAAAAGGAAGTTTGAAGAATGTGTGTAAAGTGTTGTCCTAGATTAGCCAGCGCAATTCTCTGAAATACATCTTAACATGAGTGTAGCCCTTAGAAAATAAACTCTAAAGCAGTGAATTTTTTTTTGCTTTTATATGTTACAGCCTGTGTCATTTGGATTGGGAAAATTTGCACGATAAACTGTGAAAATGGGAAAAATAGCGCGATTAACCATGAAATTGGGAAACATTAAGCATTTTAAATATGATTATAAAGAGCAGAATTAATATTGTTTTTAAGTGCATGCTCAGGGGAATTTCTAGCCTTTTTGGGAAAAGGTTCTAACCTTTTTGGGAAAAGGAGTCTGGTCAAATTGGGATTTTTTTTAAATCAATAAAAGCGGCAAATTTGAGCATATATTATTTATTGACAAAAAGTGCTAAATTAAAGTTGTATATTTTGTAGAATGTTTAAAAAAATAAAGTTGAGATTTAGTGTAAAGAAATCATAATTAAGTCATAAGAGACTTCTTTCTTAAAAATAATGTTGTTTTTTTGGTTTGTTTTTTTAGGAAATTTGGCTTTTTTGGGGAAATTTTGGTCAGATTTTTGGGAAAAAAAGTGGATTTTTGCAATTGGGAAGCAGCCGAACATCGGCGGAAATTTTGAGCAAAAAAAATCACTGTAAAGTCAAGACTTTTCTTACTAGATTCAAGTTTCAAAGGCTTCATTTGAAAGAAGATACTTCTTCAATCTCTTCCCCATAGAAAGCAAAGTGAAAATGGCTTTTGAAACCAGCATAAAACCAGAACAGCCTACAAGTAACTCGCAGTCTGTTCAGGTTTTATGATGTTGGCTGCTCATCAGTAACTAAGGGTTGGAAATGAAGCCTTTAAAACTTGAATCTAGTAAGAAAGGTATTTAATTAAATGTAACTTTCTAAGGGACTACAAATGCGCAAAAAACGTATCTAAGTGCTAAAGCTCAAAGGTTTTAAAGGACTGCACTTCTTGCGTTATCATCTGCACAACTTGAAGCTCTTCCAATTATGCCACTACCATCACCTCCAGAGATAACCCCTTGATGACCCTTTTCAAGGGACACGACCACTGATACTTAATACAAATCCTTTTTTTTACAATGAACAAAACATGACACTTAATATAAAGATGTTATTACAATCGTCTTAACCTTTACCTCTCAGAAACACACTTTTACATTATTGTAGCCCTTAGAAAATAAAGTATAAATTCAAGACTTTCTTACTAGATTCAAGTTTTAAAGGCTTCATTTTAAATTATCAGGTACTGATGAGCAGCAAACAGTATTAACCTCTTCCCCATAAGAAGAAAAGTGCAAATGGCTTTTGCAACCAGCATAAAACCAGAACAGCCTGCAAGTAACTCCCAGTCTGTTCAGGTTTTATGCTGTTTGCTGCTCATCAGTATCTAAGGGTTGGACATGAAGCCTTTAAATCTTAAATTTAGTAAGAAAGGTATTTAATTAAATTCAACTTTCTATTTGACTACAAATGCGCCAATATATGTTTTTTAAGTGGTAAAGGGTTAAGCCTTTGCATGCTGGGAAATTTGTCGTCTGCTAAAATGTTGTCTGCTGAATTTCTAAAACTAGCATTTTCTTCAATTTTTTTTTCTAAAGAATACTATCAGAATAGCAAACAGTTTGGATCCTGATGAGACGCCACGTTCTGTGGCGTCTCATCTGGATCCAAACTGTTTGCATAGGCCTTCAAAATTTGATTCTAGCACTGGAAGAGTTAAACACTTTGATTCCGAGTGGTAAAACAACAGACTCACTTGTACACACATCCTATGACTAGGGTATCTGCTATTCTGGTTGGCAAGTCCTTCAATGAATGGACCACAAAGTCCACTTCACCAGCCTCAAGAGCCAGCTCTAGTTCTCGTGTGAACAGGTCTTTGGCTCCAATCTTAACGAAATTAAGGCAAAAACATGGGTTAAAAATCTGGCGTTGTTCTGTTTGCGAAAAAGGGTCAAAGGATTCTGAACTAAAACCATGAAGTACATGGAAACAAATGTTGGGTCGGAAAGGGTGTATGAATATTATTGAAGAAAAATTGGCACAATATTTTGTAAATTGCATCAAATAAATTTAATTCTTAATAAGAGGCTTATACTATTATGTTTATATTCTAAATAATAATAGTGTGCAAGGTTCACCTACACTATAAATGCAGTTTTAGTAGTGCAGGGTATGAAGTAATGATTTTAGCCAAGAAATGATTTTAGCCAAGTTATGATTTTAGCCCAATCATGTAAAATTGGGCTCATCAATCAATTTGTGAATATGACACACGGACAGCCTAAACATAATGTGAATGAACACAAACATAATGACACAAAATAATAATTATGTCTTACCTTTGACAATGCTGAATCCAATATATTATCACCTGTAGTTGTCATGGTAACTAAAATATTAGAAAAGACATCAGATGTTACTATTGAGAAAATAACAAACTCATACAAAATAAAATATTTTTACATTATAATTTTTATGATTTGTAATAAACGACAAACACAATTTTATAACTCACCAACTACAAATTCATATTCTGGATTCAATTCCTTCAATTTATTGATGATGGTGTTTGTTTGAACAAGGGCAAGCTGAAATTGAAAGAATTATATACAGAATAATTGTCATGAATATGAAATAATGGAAATACAAATAGTAAGAAGAGCACACATTATTGAACAATTATATTTGTCAAAGCAGTCATTTATCATCATAAAATTATGGTCTATTCTAGGCTTGACTAACTTTTCTAATTGATTAATGTATACATAAGACATTTGGTTTACATCATGGCATATAATATTATAATATTACCATCAACATCCAAGATTAATGTGTTAACGATTTTTTATATGTGTTTAATTGTAATATATTGATAAAATATGTTACAATTACACAAAATAGGCAAGAAAAATTATACATTAAAGCCGAATTTCATAAAAATGCAGCAAAGACAAATTAGCGGCCCCAGCCAATTGTGACGTACATATTTTTCTACAATAACCGAAGCATTCGTCTTTGTATTAGGATTGGAGTTAGTGTTCGTGTGTCGTATGAATATATATCGTTGCAGGAATTCAAATAATCTGTTAACCCTTTGCATGATGGGAAATTTGTCTGCTAAAATGTCGTCTGCTGAATTTCTAAAATTAGCATTTTTTCGATTTTTTTCAAAAAATACTATCAGAATAGCAAACAGTTTGGATCCTGATGAGACGCCACGTTCTGTGGCGTCTCATCAGGATCCAAACTGTTTGCAAAGGCCTTCAAAATTCGGTTCCCGCACTGAAAGGGTTAAACTAAGCTTAGATTCACATCGTACATGTATGATATACATGCTGGCGAATTCGGCTGTACAGCCGTTTTCAATTTCAGAATTAAATATCTGGCTTATTTCGCATTTTTCGACACATGTTCTTCTTAACTTTAATTTATATTGAAATATATATACAATAAGTTTTTTTGCACATTTTATATAAATTCATAAATATTTGACAAATCATATATACCCACTTTAATAATAAACATAATTTTCATGGTGGGTGACCATATATATTTTATCTTGTCCACATAGGAATTGAGCGGATTGTCATTTATTTTGTGATAATCTAAACTATATGTTTGACCTTAACATTTATGCTCCAAGGCAAATATGTGTTAAAACAGAGCACATACCCTGCTACCCTAGGACCCCTGCCATGCCTTATTTGATCAGCACTTTGTCTCAATATACAAGTAACATAGCATGCTGATCCCTACATATTAAATGCAGTAGAGATAAAATAACCATAAAAACACTAGTGCTTTTTTCACAAATGAACACCTTAAAGCTTTTTAAATCCTGGCTGGATCACCAGGTTTAAATTGCCCACTAAGAGCACTTACTTTACATTAGAGCTAGTTCACATATGTTGCATGGCTAAATTAAGTCGTTACCAAATATTGAATATTTGTGGCAATTAATTTAAAAATTGTGAAGCAGAGATGATCTTAGATGAATAAGACTCAAGACCTTTAAATTTGACATTCATTGAGTTTGGGACATGGGTCTTACAAGTGAAACCCCATGAAGCAGTGTTTTTTTAGCAAAATCTAAAAAAATAGGACTAGAAATTCTGAATCTATTGCTACTAATACATCTGAAACAGAAAACAGCAGATCAGGTGATAGCATTTGGAAACAAGACCGGATCCCAAACAAGGATGAAATTAATAATGACACTCATATATTGACAGATGGTCTTACCTGACTTTTCCTAGATCCAACTTTAACAACATTTGTTGTAGAAGCCATCACTTCACACTTTCCAAATAAATAAACGATAATTAAACTGCTATGTTAAATATGTTCAACACGCATCAATGTTCATGTTTCTAAATGTCCACGTTGATTTGCGTGCGTGATGACACGGAAAATAAGTTGACTTTCATTTCCAAACGAGGCCGACGTGAAACAAACGACTTCCGGATCCGCGACTGGTCGTGCAGTTGTTTATGCTTACGCAGATTTAGTCGATAAGAACATTAATGAAGGTTAAATAATATTTTGATTTGATAATTGATTAGATTTCTATCTCTAAATGTCTATTCTCCAAGTGTCATAGTTGGTTTACTCAGTCCCACGCAACAATTACTCAAGTATATCTTTATTCGGATACCACTTATTTCGGCTATATTAGCTATGGAAATTAAGATTACGCAACGCATTTTTTAACTGTTCAATGTTTTGGTGTAACAGTCACAATTCTTAATTGCGGTTGTTGCAATATATTTGCCCATTTTAATTACCTTAATATGTAATTTTCATGGCCTTGAATCATGTCATATCATTAAAGGTCATGAGAGGAATCCACTATTTGATATCTTTTAGTCGGAGCATGTTATATCCTTTAGAAGAGCTCAATTTAATAATTGAGAATATAAGCTAGTGAAGAAGATGCAGCATTTGTCAAATGCTTTTTGCTCTTAAGGCAGTTAATGTGACTTTTGATAGGTTTCATGCTCTTGAATTGTTTAAAAATTAAGGCATGTTTGGTTGAGAAAAAAACTCAGACTGTTATGTTTGATGTATGACAGTCAATCACAAAATAACACTTTTTAAAAAACATTTATTTCCTTAGTGCAATGTTTGCCTTGTCCTGTCAGACAGTAGACGTATGAGAAGGTACATAGGACGGGCAGTCACTGCTTTCTCATTGAGATGTCTGTGCCAACCTAAAGTTAAATTTGAAAGAAATTTAATGTTTCGTCTGTACTTAGCAATGTATATGAACAATGTCAAAATCCACCACAAACTCCTCTAATTCCATTTCTCGGCACAACAGACGGACAATTCTCTGAAGACAAAAGAAAATGGCAGCATTTAAAAAATGTGCGCATTACTTACATTTTAAATTAAGTTTTAATTCACTTCAATTTTTATCAAATTTCACATACAAATATGAGGAGGATCTGTTTGGCACATTGGCCTCACGAAAGCGTGCACACTCATTAGGTTGTCGAACGGTTTTCGCACAACTTGAAAATAAACGCTATGTTATACATCTCACATATGTCGTTTCGTAAAGATGATTTACAAGTACTGGTATATCGATTGGTAAGATACTGCATACATAAAAAATTACATTACCTAATTTTAATTTTCTTTAATTTAATTTAAACCTGATTATAGAAGTAAAACTAATCGATTACAAGCTAAATTAACTTAAATTGAATCTTGCGCAGTATACAACACCTTTTACACCATTATCCTTGTTGTGACAAATATTTAAGTACAACTGATTAATTAATAATTATCATACCAATTAACTTTAATTGATTAATGTTTGGCCATTTTAATTATTGTTCGTCAGGGCTTTTTTTCCTGACTTTGTGAATGGGCCTGGCCCCTCACTTTGTGAAAAAATGAGTCGCGAACATGTCAAAATTGTGAAAAATTGAGTCGCGAACTTCTTAAAATTGTGAAAAAACGAGTCGCGAACTTTTAAAATTGTGAAATTCAAAGTTCAATGCATTAGTATAGTTAAAGCGTGTTAAACACTTGAATATTATCAAAATTTCATGTCCTTAAGTAATGCAATAAAGGCATATTTTGCTTCTATGAATACTGTATTTTATACAATAACAACACATATACATATATCTGATTTGCAAAACATTCATGTACCAAATGCAACTAAAATACCTAGTCCCAACACTTCTTTACCACAAGAAAAACATTTATAAACATAGAGCATTTCAAGGGCAAATAACTCAGACATGTTCTGGACTTTACAGCTTTAAAACTTGGTTCATTTTACTCTTGAAAATGTCAATAATTTTCTCAATATCTTTAGAGGTAAATTCCTTCTTCATGATATTTTTCATGTTCTGTGAGCCTGACCCTCGCCATTGCATGATGATCTCCCTAGGAGGTTGTCATTTGATCTGAAACATTAGGTATACATTGAACAACAGTACTTTTGTAAGAAATGTGAACGAATTATTTTATTTTTCACATTTTTTCACAAAGCATAAATAGACTACATACAAAGTTTGAATCATGAATATGCGTCATGAATATACATTTAAATTTAAAAAATATATATGAAGGGACCACATTATTATTTTTACCAAGATTTACAATCGTAAACAGATACGAATAACAAGTCACGGTCAGGACGTTTTGACTAGCTTCCATCAATACATAGCCGCGGCAGATGCTTTCACTTTTATCAAATGACTTCTTATAATGTTATCAATGTGCAAGTTTCAAAACTTACCCTTCTATAGAAAGCTTTTGTTTCTTCACTGTTATCCCAAATTTCAATAAATCGGGATTATTTTGCGGTTTTTTAATTTTCTTGTAGTAACGAGTGTTCCGCGTCGCCATTTTTTTAAAGTGATGTTGCTAGGCAGAGCTTTTACTAATTACGCCGGTTGCACCGGTTACACAACACTTTAAAATCGATTAAAACAAGCAAACATCGGTAACGCGAGTCGACAATTTTTCGCGAATTCGGAATTAAAAACGAGGTTTTGAAACTTATATTACTGTTCCGAAATGGCCGTTTTTGACAGTTTTAAGCACGAAAAGTCCGTTTTTCACGATTTAAAACGGCCGTTTTTGTAAATATTAACGGACATGTCAGGTTTGTGAATTGGCCGTGTCAAAATTGTGAAATGTCCGTCCACGGCCAATCGCAAAGAAGGAAAAAAAGCCCTGTTCGTTGTATATAACACCTTTCACACCTCTTAGTTACACACAGACATATAACCCGTGAAAAACACCGTCCACAAGTGTAAAAGAGTCATTAATTGTGACAACCGTATATTCAGATAATTATTTTTAAAAAGACATAATATCTATGATTTATACTTATAAACTACTGATCATATTATAACCTACATCTATTTCTGGACATTTTTTGGGAGATGCGAGTTGACTTTAAAAAGCGTGACTTGACCAAAAAAGACGTGCGACTTGACAAAAAAACTTGCGACTTGACGTAGGTATGAGTTGACCGGCACCCGACACACATGATGGAAAAGCAAAAGTATGCGATCCTGTAAACAGTCCTCAGTAAAATAACTTATATATTATGTGAACAAGACTAAAGTTTACTGGTAGGGAAAATGGAATCAGGGCTATCTTATTTGTTATTAGCAGTTTCCATCAAATACAAATTAAATGAACACAGTTTACAAAAAATCGAGGCTTACACCAACATTTATAATTCCAAATTAATATAGTTAATTATGTATTAATTTTTCCCATGGGACACTAGGCATTCACATAACATGTAGAACATGATCACTTTTTATTATTTGGATTGCCATGAATAACTCGCTTTGTTCACTATTTTAGTTTACATATTAAGAATACACATGCTATTGTTTAATTCTTTTCAGGCTTACATACATGTATGAGCAGAATTCTACCTACAGTTCATACAAAATACATTAATCTTCATCCGATTTAGGACAGCATGGCAAATGCAAACCCACACAATAGAAATTTTACCAAACCTGATGATGATGATGAACTAGACAGAGTAGAGAAGCATCTACAACAACTTGGGTGTCTAGAGAAACACTACGCTGTACAGGAGTGTATGTTTGACCATAAAGACTGGAGGAAGTGCCAAGAGCAAGTGCAGGCATTCAGAAAATGCATTGATGATTCAAAGAAGAAGGCTTGAGTAAAGATACTCATCAGCTGTCAGCATTTATTTAAAATTGAAATTTACTCTTAATGTATAAGACACATTAGACACTGTTGAGTGTTTATTGTATACATTTTATTTAAGTATAGTTCTACTTCTGACATTATATAATAACTTGAATCCTATTGTTATAGACAGCTTCAAGTGTCTATTTGAATATTTTGTTTTTTGATTTCAATTTTGTGTGTAAAAGAAAACAATCTTGTTCGAATAATGTACCAATTACTAGTAAATGCCACTTATATATTTGCTTAAATAAGGTGTTCAGACATAAATACTAACCATGGTGAATGTAATGAAAGGAATATTAGTGGAGTGTGACCCAGCCATGAAGCAGTTCTTGCTACATCTGGATGAAACTGAGGCTTTAGGAAAGAAGTTTGTGATTCAAGACCTTGATGAGACCCATTTGTTTGTAGCTGTTGAGATCCTGCCAATTTTACGAGAGCGAATTGACGATTTAATGGACAAGCTCTCTTTTCCGTTAGTGGAGAAGTAAAATGGTTTTGTATTGAATTTGTGGATACTGTTTTGTTTGTTTGAAATAGATGATATTGCTGATGGAATTTACACCTGTTTTAAAGTTTTTTATTTCTCACAGAAACATGTTTGTTTATAACTAAAAATCAATTGTTGAACATTTAGTATCCATAACAAAAATAAACAATATAACAGTCAGAGTGAGTCCTAAATAAAGCACATGGCAGATCCAGAGAGTTTTGAAGTAAAGAATGAAGGATTGGTCTGGTGTTGGAAATGTGTGAAACGATGTCTACAGCCTGGTGATGTCTTGTTTGAGGAGGGAGATATCTTCTGTCAGCTTGCCTCAAAATATGTACCTGTGGATGTTAGAAGGGAGATAACATATTCTAGGTAATTATTCAATTATGACAACGTATTTTGCTCTAATTAGAATTGAAATTTATAACATATGCTTGGTACTAACTCTTTTAAAATAATGCTAAAATTAATTGTATTATGCTGTTTGTAATACATACATCTACAAATGGTTGAATATGATGCTCATTTCTAAAAGTGTCACTGTGATTAAAGGTAAAGCATGCATCTGCTAAGCCTAATAAAAGTTCCAATGAAGGAAAATAAATTTGCATGCATTAATTGTATAACAACTTTTTAATTATCTTTTAATGGAGTCTGCGTACAGTTTTCTTTACAGTGAGTTGATTGCCGTATTTTAACAATATTTAACACTTGCATTTATTCGATCACTTTCAGGGTTTCCGAATTTCAATGCTGCATTTCAAAGTGCACCAAAGTGTTTGACAGCATTGCCAAGTAAGTGTTTAGCTTCTTTGTCAAGTAACAGTGTGCATTTTCAGGGGTTTTTATCTGATTTTGGGGAAAGGGCCTGGCCTTTTTTGAGGGGAAAAAAATCGCGCGAAACGTCGAATTTTGGGGGAAAAATTGTGCGAAAAGCTGGATCTTGGGGAAAATAAGCAAAGTCTAAAATAATCAATTTAACATATTTTACTGTTTTTAAAACAAATTCAAGGCAACAGATAATTTAATTATGCAAGATTTTTTTAGTTTCTACAGTGGATCAGGATAACTTATATATTTAAAGGAAAAAAAAAAAAAAAATTTTTTTTTTTTTTTTTTAGGGGAAAATGAAATCTAGGGGAAATTTTACCAGCTGAGGGGAAAAAAAATCCGAGGGGAAAGGGCCGATTTTCGGCAGGTCCCAAAGAAGGAAAAAAAACCCTGATTTTGCAATTATGGAATAACAATAAAATATGTCCCTAAAATAATAAACTGGATAGGCTGATAGCATCACTTAAGTTTTAGGATTTATTTTGTTTATTTTGTAGTTAAAGGTGAAAAAAGGCTTCAGAAAAATGAGCGTATATCGGTGTGTTTTTTGTTCAAATTAGGGTCCAGTAGGGGGACCAAGTCCCTATGGAAAAAAGTATTTTTCCCTAATGGGACCGTAAAAATCCCAATTGAAGGTTTCCAAAAATAAGATATATTTTTTTTAATAAGTCAAAATATGTCATTTATCTCCAAATCCAGCTCTATAAGTTGAACCGTAGAAAATATAATATTAAAATCAATATTATTATCCATTTTAAAGTATTTGTAAGCATAAAACCAACAAATTTATTTCCCAATTTTAGTAAAAAAGGAAGCCATATTTCCCAATCCAAAGGGACTTGTCCCCATTCCCAAAACTTTGAAAAACAACAACTGTATATAATACAGAATAGCAATTGTAGCCCTGTCATAATGATTATTAAGAAGTCTATGTATCCAGGTATGAGAGTCACTACAACAGTTGCCATAGGAACGTGTGCAGCAACTGCAGTCGGACGTATCCCACGTCTCATCTGCTTGACTTGCACATGCTGGAGACTCATGACATCATGTTTGCCATGCTAGCTGAAAGACAACCAATGGTTCGTTTGTTACAGTCGATTTTCACCAATTGTCGTGAATTTATTATCTCCCATTAAATGTTTTGGAACTTACTTTCACCGAGTAAAGTAAACTTAAGCTTAATTCTGTGACACTTGCAAAACCATTTATTGTCGAGATTAAGGTCTTTGTGTCTCTTTACATATTATGAATCATACTTATGATCTTGTCGCAGTCAAAAGGTGGCAATAGCTGCTATTACATGGTTACTACATTCTTAAGTATTTTTTAAATTTGATTAGCCTGTCATTCTATTTTTAGTGAGTTGTGACAAATTCTTTAACAAACCACAAAAGATTTATTTTCAAGTTTTTGTTGTCTTTGAAAGTTTTTATAGCAGTCCATATTCTGTAACATCATTAATTCCCCGACAGATGGTGTGGGAATCATTACAGGAATGCCCTTCGTCAGTTCATCAATGTGTCTGTTAATCAGTCTGTATGACTTTCATATCCAGTCTACATGTATATCTACTACAGGCTTTGAAGGATTAAAAAAAAACTCCTTAATTACTTATGGCATTAAGATAAACAAATTCATTAATCAACTATGCCAACTGAAGTTCTAGGTCACACCCGTTACCACTTTTAAAGATACTTATTTTGACATGTTTGTAGTCCCTTTGAAAGTAAAATTTAATTAAAGGCCTGTCTTACTAGATCCAAGTTTAAAAGGCTTCATTTCCAACCTTTAGATACTGATGAGCAGCAAACAGCATACAACCTGACCAGACTGTGAGTTACTCGCAGGCTGTTCTTGTTTTATGCTGGTTCCAAAAGCCATTTTCACTTCGCTTCTTATGGGGTAAAGGGTTAAGTTAATTCAGTAGCTGTCTTACTGTATCTTGATTCAATGTGTCCATGGATTATAATCACTAGCTGGATTGTATTGCTATATGACTTTAGCCAAGTTTTGTTAGCACAATATCTGCACCAGATCTGCATTTTGTTCTTCAGTTAATTTGTTTAAGTCTAATTTAAAAGTAAATAAATTAATAAACAGTTTGTTGTTCATTACTAAATGCAATATTATGTCTTTTTCAGTTTCAGTGTTTACTGGAGACATGTGGGTCAAAGTTTCAGGACGCCAAGTTGAGACGCAATCACATGATCAAGCTTCATCAGTACCCCGCGAATTACAGATATGACCAGAAGAAACACCGGTAACAGTCGTAAAATAGTGTTCTCATACAATATCTCATAAGAATATTGTATCATGCAATAAGCAAATCTTTTTAAAACTTGTAAACTCTTATATGCATAACTGATTTGCCATTCAGTGGTGGTAAAGTCTCATTAGTTTTCTTGCCTGCAATTTATGGGTCCATTTGTCCGTTTAAGCTTTGAGACCTCACATTCAAAACAGATTCATTTGCCCTTGCCATTGACTTGGGTGCGTATTCGCCAACTGAGTCTTATACATAATACTTCAAATAACTTAAGGAATATTCTTTAAACTGAAATGTTCTATAATTACTTGAAAGTTAAGGCTAGCATAGCAGTTAACAACTCTTAATTACATGATTATTTATTAAGAACAGTTATTGATGACATCAATATTTCCTAAGAACAGTTATTGATGACATCATTATTTCCTTAGAACAGTTATTGATGACATCATTATATATTTAGAACAGTTATCGATGACATAATCACAATGTCTAACCAGTATATAAATAAATTCTTAAGTAATTGTTTTTGTCTACATAAGTTTATTCTTTATTCTTAAGTCGTATAATTGGTTATTGAATTAAGGTCAAGGTTCATACTTTTATACTCATTTTTGTTGTTTTGCAATCTTCATGAGTCTTAACTCAAACCATGTCAAAATTTTAGTATCTCATTTTCATGATTTCAGTTAAACTCACTTATATACTCATGGAAAATATTTTATTTTATATGTGCATAAAGGATAGTCATATTAAGAATACAAAATAATGAACTGTGTTGTTTATATTTACATGCTTTCATCCAAGTAATTAATATACTGTGGTAATCCAGATTTAAACCTTTCCCACTTAGAAGCAAAGTGAAAATGGCTTTTGCAACCAGCATAAAACCAGAACAGCCTGTGAGTAACTTGCACTCTGTTCAGGTTTTATGCTGTTTGCTGCTCATTAGTACCTAAGGGTATGACTGATTCAAATTAAGCCTTTAAAACTTAAATTTAGTTAGAAAGGTCTTTAATGAAATTTATTAACTTTCTAAGGGACCACAAATGCGTCAAAATACGTATCTAAGTGGTAAAGGGTTGAAGAACTTTTTAGCTCAGCTGGCTGAAGGCCTGAAGAGCTTATGTCATGGCGTGGTTTCCGTCGTCCGCCCGTGCGTGTGATAGACTTGTTCTTGTTGACGCGATAAAGACACAGTTTTCTTCTGATTCTTTTCAAACTTGTTCAGTGTCTTTATATTAATGAGGACTCGAACCCTATTGAAAATGGGTTATATCAGAGTAAAAAGTCCAGAATTATCTCCCCTGGCCTTGAATTTGAGAAAATTGTGAAATAAGGCTTGTTTACGCAATAAAGTCCACAGTTTTCATTCAATCATTTCCCAACTTGCACAGTGTCTTTATCTGAATGACGAGTCAAACCCTATTGAAAATGAGCAATATCGGAGTTATAAGTCCAGAATTATCTCCCCTTGAATTTGAGAAAAAAATGAAAATTCAGTTTTTTTTATGTGATAAAGTCCATAATTTTCATCCAATTCTTGGCAAACTTGCACAGTGTCTTTGTATCAATGAGGACTTAAACCCTTTTTAAAAAGAGCAATATCGAAGCAGAAGTCCAGGATGACTTCCCCTTGAAAATGAGAACATTTTGAAATCCTGCTTGTTTACGCAATTAATTCCACAGATTTCATCCAAATATTTCCAAATTTGCACAGTATCTTTATATCAATGAGGACTTGAACCCTATTGAATAAGAGCAGTATCGGAGAAATAAGTACACAAAAATCTCCCCTTGAATTTGAGAAAATTCTCCTTGTTTGCGCGATTAAGTACACAGTTTCCATCTTATTCTTTCCAAATTTGCACAGTGTTTATAGCAGTAGAGCGATTCAGGGCCTCATGGGCCTCTTGTTTTCAATTATGACTGTCTTTGATGTGCAGATCTCCCATGAAGACTGGAATAAAAGAGGAAAAAGCTTCACACACAGATGAGACACGAACAATTGTCAAGGTCACTGACAGTAACACAAGTGACCAAGCCATATCCATGGAAATAGATGGAACAACTGCTCAGTCATGTTTGCCCAACAATACGAATCAACCGCAGACACGAGTTTTCAAATACAAGTATGCTACATATTTGTGCTAGAAATCATGTTTAAAATTCTCTTGTTATCTTATTTTCAGTTGTGTTATTTTATGCTGCCAGTAGGGTGGCATAAAGCATTTGCACTGTCCATCCGTCTGTTGGTCCAGCATTCCGTTTTCAGGAGTTTTTTGATGCTATGATTGAAGATATTGAGCTGATTTTTGGTATGTGAGTCTACCAACATGACCTACAGATGATGTTGTAAAACATTCTGGTCCATCGAATTTTGACGAAGATACGGGCCTTTGCCAAGGGAAGTAGTAAGCTGTAAAGGGAAATGATTCATGTTTTCTCTAAAAAAGCACGCTGTGCGGCCTCAAGAGCAGTAGGGGGCATTGTTTTCCACAAATGCAGCTCTTGTTTGTTTTTGTTTTATATACCCCTGCACATTAAATTTGTGAGGTAATGTATTGGATCCCGTCTGTTGTTTTGTGGGTCTGTCAGTTTGTCTGCATAAATTATTCAAAGCTTGTGATGTGGACTTCATTTCTAAAGCAGTAAAAATGTCATCATCATCATCATCCATGAAGTGTAGGCTAGGTGTCCAACATACTTTTCATCCTAAGTAAACCACCTGTTACCAGTGCCTATTCTCGAAATCCAACATGAAGGGGAAAATTACCTCCTAACTTTGAACAATGGAGGGGATTTTTTTTAGAAACGGGTTACATGTAAATAATCAAATACTGTTTTCATACTTTTTGGTTTAAATGTTTCATTGTTTTACCTTAAACATTGTTGCATACTGTCAGGTCAGTGAAATCAAAACTATGGAAACTGCTGTTAAAAGCCCTTAAAAACTCAAAATCAACGAAGATTTTGTACAATACATGTATTAAAAAATTAATAAAGTTAACACATAAACAATAACTAATGAGTGTTTAAATAGCAATAGCCAAAATTTCAACGCTAGATGTGGTATGGTAATATAGATTTAGCACTATACAAAATTGCCTGTTTTTATTTTTTGTGTGACAATATATATTCCATGTGAATTTTCCGCATCGATATTCGAACATTTACAAGCGACCGCGAGATTGGCTTCGGGCAGCTTCGTAAGCATACAGTATTACTCATGAATACGTCGATCTCTTAAAATATTCATTCATTTTGTGTATAAATGTGAATTTAAATATAACAGCACTCAATAGTATTGCATTGACTGGACTTAAAAAAGAATTAATATGTTTTCACATGATATTTCTGTATTAGTAAAAAGAATAAAAAATAAACATTAACTGATCGTTTATCCTCTTTTTCGACATCGCATACACAATTGTCTGCTATTTTCTGCTGTTAACATTCACTAGTTGCGTCTATAGATTTTCTAAACAAAATTTCTCATTTTGAATTAACCTACAATTCCTTTAAAATGAAAATTCTTTAAATTGTATCAACCCATGGATCTTAAGAGTTAAAGGGGCCTTTTCACGTTTGGGTAAATTGACAAAATTGAAAAAAGTTGTTTCAGATTCGCAAATTTGCTTTTTAGTTATGATATTTGTGAGGAAACAGTAATACTGAACATTTACCATGCTCTTAAATAGCCATTATATGCATCTTTTGACGATTTAAAAACCCAAAAATTATAAAACGTTGCAACGCGAAACGAATTATTTATTTGGAGAGTTCTGTTGTTGTCATTATATTTTGTGAAGCTACGATGATTGCTTATATAACGTATAAAATACGTCTGGCAACGTATCCGGAAGGATGGCCTAGTGGTCTAAGTGGTAGACTTTTTACTCCAGAACTTTATGGGTCGGTGGTTCGAGCCCTGATCTGGGTAACCTTTTTTTCATTTTTAACCAGGTTTTCCGAAGGAAAAAACTGGTTATTAGATTGGCGAATGCAGGCGGGCTGGCTGGCTGGCTGGCTGGCGGGCTGGCGGAACAAGCTTGTCCGTGCCATTACTATGTCGTTCATTGTCAGATTTTAAAATCATTTGGCACATTTGTTCACCATCATTGGACGGTGTGTTGCGCGAAATAATTACGTCGATATCTCCAAGGTCAAGGTCACACTTTGAGTTCAAAGGTCAAAAATGGCCATAAATGAGCTTGTCCTGGCCACATCTATGTCATTCATTGTGAGATTTTAAAATCATTTGGCACATTTGTTCACCATCATGGGACGGTGTGTCGCACGAAAGAATCACGTCAATATCTCCAATGTCAAGGTTCGCCACGACTAAAAATATATATTTTTTTAAAACAAACTTACAAAGGGGGTTAATTTTGTTTGTTCATTTCAAAAGTTCAGTTTGAGTTTTCTCCCTTTATCAGATTTTTTTTCACAATGAAAAGCTGGTTTTGTGACAATTTTGTCCCTTGTTTTAAATTTTATTCTTGATTTTTTACTGGAGCTTTTTAGATCCAATGTAAACATTTATCAATATAGAGCATTTAAAGACAAACTTCAAAACATGACAAAATGTGTGAAAAGGCCCCTTTAATTCCCTTTGACTTCTGTTTTTTCTTGTATAAAATACATGCAGTCAAAGTAAGCAGCTTTAAAGGATAATAAAAGACTGGCTGGGCAATTGGTTGTTGGGCCCCTTCCAATTTCCATCCATGTGTTAGCCTAATTGGTCCATAATCATGCACTTTCAATATGTCTTGTTTTCAGTGTTCCAAAGACGTTAAGTTTTGGCCACGGTATTTCCCGAGGATTTCTTCCAGGGAGGATCAGAGGGCGTGGTAGGGGTCATAAACCTCGTCAGAAACATTGGCACAATGCTGGCTCTGAGGACATGGAAACAGCTGTGGATATAGAACACGTGGACATGAAGGCACTCAGTGAAGCATTGAGTTGATAGCTAAAACATGGGAATGAATGTGTGCACTTTGTGATTCTTCAAGATGAAACTTTCATAGGGAATCAAAGTAAAACATGGGGAGATAAACCAATTGTACTGCATTAAGTTGATTGTTACAATATTGGGTAAGTAGCTAAAACATGGGGATAAATGTTTGCTCTTTGTGATGCCATGTCATGGCATGAAACCGAAGGAAAACTTTGGAATACTAACCAATTATAATGCATGGAATTTGTGCATGATCTGGACCATAGACCATAATGGCATATTAGTGTAGAAACTTACTAGTTGCATTTAAGTGATAAGTAAATGGTGGACATGAATGTGATAGTGGGTTTATTATGAAGAAATATTTACTGGTCATATGTATTGTAAGTAATGCATTAATGTGTGTGTGAAAACATGGACATTTGTAATGCTTTGACTGGATTCTGAAGAAACGAAAAGACGAAGTACTAAATAAATAGTAAAAATGTGTTTACATGTGTATAACTGTATACTGTTTGTCAATCTGATGTTGAAATGTGACTTACATTCAATGAAGAATAATTTTGTTACATTTTATTATGACATTTTAGTCTTCAGATACCAATTTTTGAAAGGGCTCAATTTATGGGAAATTAATTGGTTGCAACAAGCTTGGGGTCTGTTTGTTGGAAGAAGAATAACAGCACATCTTTTAGCTTTACTGAGCGCAAGGTGCTTTTGTAATCACCATTTGTCATTGGTGCATTGTTCGTTGTCAATATTTACCTTGTTCACACTCTAGAGGCCACATTTATTGCCATATCTTTATGAAACTTATTCAGAACATTTGTCCCAATTATATCTTGTCCGAGTTCGAAACTGGACCATATCAGGTCACAACTAGATCACTAGGTCAAATAAAAGAAAAAAGCTTGTTAAAACTATACAAGTCGTATTCAAAGTCTAATCAATCAAAAATCATCAAAAGATTTGTTTTAACAACATCAAATCTATATCTGCAAATGGTAGCAGGGGGCAGGGCAGTTTTCCTTTTATGGCTAAAGTGAAAAACCTTGTAAACTTCCAATAACTCTTTTTTAAGTCCAATCTTCATTTGGCCCAGTTCGAAAAATGATTCTGGTTCTCTCTTGCTTGGCCTATGGAATGTCCATTGTATCCTGAATTGATTTCCATATTTTTAGGCCTTAAACATTACATAGTGAGTCACATTGCATTTAAGCTGTGCTCTATGAAAACAGGTCTGAATGCATGACTCTTTACTAACATACATTGTATATTAACCCTTTCAGTGCGGGAACCGAATTTTAAAGGCCTTTGCAAACAGTTTGGATCCAGATGAGACGCCACAGAACGTGGCGTCTCATCAGGATCCAAACTGTTTGCTATTCTGATAATATTCTTTGAAAAAAATAGAAGAAAATGCAAATTTTAGAAATTCTGCAGACGACATTTTAGCAGACGACAAATTTCCCAGCATGCAAAGGGTTAAGCCCAGTTTTCTCAGAGGGCGGCTCAAATGCAAATGTGACTTACGATGTTATTTTAACATCCCCTCATAATTAGAATTACTGAATGGATACAGCCAGCTACCACTTTGCAACCTCATACAAATAGATATGCTCATTTGGTCATTGTCGATCTGAAATGGCTTGAAGTCACCGGGGGGTGACTAGAAGCCGATTCATGTCACCCTAGGATGAGTTCAAGCCGACGCTAGTCACCCCCGGCTGACTCAAATCGGCTTCATGTCACCCCAGGGTGACATAAATAGGCTTGAAGTCTCCCTAGGGTGACAAGAATCGGCTTCTAGTAAGTCACCTCCGGGTGACTTGTGGGCCATTTCAGGTCGACAAATTGTCAATGACCCAATGAGCAATAGTTATAGAGCTGTACTTACGTGCGTCTGTGAAGACACTATAAATACTGCAAACGAAACAACAATATCATATATGTCTTAATCGTTTTAGAGCAATATCACTAAATTCAATTTCTGTATATTAAAACGATGAATAAACACAAACAACAATTTAAAAAGCTATACATTTCTTGTTGCCGACCCTAAAGCTGTGTTCGAATACCATGTTGCGATTTTGGTCTTTTTTGCAACATTCGATCAAATAAGATTAAATTTATTTTAAGTATAAATATTGAAGGAATGGTGCATAGTGATTTGGAAGATTGTATGTCATTTCACAACTTATTAATTAAAGAAAAAATATTTATTTTAAAAGGTTGATTGAGCTTACCAAATCTTTTAGCTATTTTTTTAGATGAATGTGGCCGCACTAGTTTGATTTCTAATGTTTGCTCTCTGGTCACACAAAACAACAAACGTTCGAACGTCAATAAGTATACATACAGTCAAAAGTCATGAAGTTACGATGCAGAGAAAAGTTACCGCCGCGGTGAAAACAAGTGGACGGGCACTGGAAGGCTATACCACGCTGATAATGACACGACGGTATGGTGATGATAACACGACGGTATAGTGATGATACCACGACGGTATAGTGATGATCACACGACGGTATAATGATGATAACACGACGGTACGATGATGATAACGCGACGATACGATGGTGAAAACGCGACAGTCAGATGGCGATAACGCGACTGAACAATTACTATAACGCGAGGATACATATGCCACACACACATACACACACTGGCTATGATATTGTAGATACATAATCTTATTGATACCATTATTTTATTTTTTTTAAAACTTTGGTGTTCTAAATTATTCAAACCGCCGCATGCAACCAGTATCTTCACCCTGTAGACGCGAACAGAGGGAAGCATATATACATACATATAACATTCATATAGATTTTTAGTATAACTGATTTAGTGCAACATGTACAATATGCTTACGGTATGTATGCCTTAATTAAGTTGTCTTGTAGAAAAAACATTAAGGCATTTAACTAATAAATTTATCACTATTTAATTTGTTTTTGCATGTTAAAAACAATTCTTTTATTTACCTGTTTTGCAGACACCGCATTCAAAAAATTAACAACTATGGACAGTTTTGACGAAAACATTCTGACGCTCCCGGAAGACGTCATAATCCAAATTTTCAAATCACTTCCCCAGTTCGAGGTTCTTCACCTCACTCAAGAACGCTTATGCCTAGGATCATGAAACTTCATAGGTACATTGATCATGACTCGCAGATGACCCCTATTGATTTTCAGGTCACTAGGTCAAAGGTCAAGGTCACGGTGACCAGAAATAGTAAAATGGTTTCCGGATGATAACTCAAGAACGCTTATGGCTAGGATCATGAAACTTCATAGGTACATTGATCATGACTGGCAGATGACCCCTATTTATTTTCAGGTCAAAGGTCAAGGTCACGGTGACCCGAAATAGTAAAATGGTTTCCGGATTATAACTGAAGAACGCTTATGCCTATGATCATGAAATTTCATAGGTACATTGATCATGACTGGCAAATAACCCCTATTGATTTTCAGGTCACTAGGTCAAAGGTCACGGTGACCTGAAATAGTAAAATGGTTTCCCGATGATAACTCAAGAACGCTTATGGCTAGGATCATGAAACTTCATAGGTACATTGATCATGACTCGAAGATGAACCCTATTGATTTTCAGGTCACTAGGTCAAGGTCACTGTGACCAAAAACATATTCACACAATGGCTGTCACTAAAACTGAGAGCCCGTATGGGGGGCATGCATGTTTTACAAACAGCCCTTGTTAATATTTGAAAATAACCTTTCTTAAAAACATAAATTGTATGTTCGAGAAAAGCATAGGTAAACCGTTTATTGGTACATGTTGTTGTAAACACACCACGTGCGTTTCTTTAATTTTTCTTTTGGTTAATTAAAACTGTTCCATATGCAAACAAGTTGACATTTACGGTTGACGTGTTTGAAACTTTGATTAAATTCTTTCTTCTGCGAGCACACCATATCATGTAAGTTATCTTAATTTGCTCATTATAGATATATTGACGATCTATTTGTGTTAATTCATGCCAGAAAATATTTTATGTTGCTAATTTTACCAATAAATCAGCGCCCGGAATCCAGGCGGTAAAATTGCTATGGTAAATCGTGAAACCAGCTGCAACTCCCAGAACCCGAAGGGTCAATAGCTGGGAGTTGGATTATTGCAACTACATTGATAATAACATTCTGTCTCACTCTCAGACATTGAGACAACCACAATTTATTGTCATCAAATTATTTGTATAATGTTATTCATTTGAAGTAGACGTCTACTGTGCTTTTTTTTTAAACATTCAACATCACTAACTTGAGTTAATGTGTGAGAGTTTCTTGCTGCTAAGTTGGATTTGACATGCGAAAATTGTGACAAAGTCTGAAAGAGTGAAATGAATTAAAATTTCATGACAAACAGACATATCCTCTAATTACCATGTATCAAGTGGTTAAGGAAACAAGTAAAATCATTTTTGAATTAATGCAAACAATGCAGCAATAAATGATTTACCGACAAATATTTAATTCCTGTAAAATTCATGTCAAAATTGTTTATTTACAGCATGTTGAATCACACAAAGCCAATAGTTACATTCACATCAACAATAATGTCCACTACGAGTTCGCGTTGTTTACTTGGTATCGAGACGTCCCATTTGAAAGGGGAGATTACTCGATTGTATAGGAGATTACTCGATTGCATAAGGCCAACCAAACTTCAAAAATTCAATTAACTGAAGTTACTGAACATATTTATACAAACTGAAACGATTTAACAAGTTTGTGTTTTATAAGTCATTCTTCTTTTGAGCAACATGGACAAATGAAAGTGCTCAAGAATTCCAAAAACACAAACATTCCCCATATGTTCAAATACATTTCAGCATATATGTGTCTATTAATTTTTTATGAAATAAGCACCCAATTGCGACTGGGTATACTGTTTACCGACTGAACAAAACATGTGTATATATGACCTATTTTTTACTTGAGATGTGCGCGCACAGTTATTATGCTAGATTGTTTCATGCAACATTTTCTGAGAATCAGGAAAAAGTAAAAGTATTTTCTTTTAAATAAGTCACATACATGAACGCTTTATGTTTACACTAGCGCTGCAGTGTTGTGCCTCATTTTGCAATATGTTGCAATATGTTAAAGTTTAATGAAGAGCACCAAACATTGAATGGAATAAGGATACATTTTGATAATTTCAGTTAAAGTAAGATTTTGAAATGCAATTATACTTTTTTCCTCAGTTTGGTCGTGTCTGTTTTTATTTTCAAAAGTAGTAATACTTGTGAAGCAAAATGCCTTGAGCGCATGCATGTGACGTCATAACCAGAGCTGCATTCTTTTTTTAACAAAATTATCTATATCAGGAAATGCTCAATATCTGGGAATCGTACGATATCACTTTTTGTATAAATTGTACATTTTAGCTAATAGTAATGCAGCAAGTGGCTCCTCCTATTTTTCCTATATGTTGTCTAGAGCCAAAGCACTGTTTGTGTCACCAATTGGTTTATTCAAAGAGGTAAATTGTCAAGTTATGCAATAATTTTCCAATTTCTTGATTTAATAGTTAAAATCTCTTTATTTTTGCTTGCTTGCATGGACAGGCTAAGGCTTATTAAAAATCACTCAAGTTTTCTTCTTGAGATTCAAAAGAACCAGTTCTTGGTGTCTTTGGGAAGAATGAACCCTTGACCTTCCAGTCGCTAGGGGGACACCATAACTACAACACAACAGCGACACTTGAATTGCTTGAGTGATGACTTTCATTACAATGTAAAGGTCTGCTTGGGGCTAAAATATTGCGTCTTCTTAATTACATGAACTTGGTAAAAATGGTGAATGTTTGTAATTATGACATTTACATGTATCCACACATTTGTGACCAATATATTGGCCAGATTCTGCATTTGAAAATAAAAAATGTGATATAGATTAAACTGGACAATAGGAAATGGAAAAATGTGTAAATGTAAATTATTGGAGAATCTTTGTTGTTCTTTAAAGTAAATATTTTGTTCCCTTAAAAAACTTTTGGGGTCAAACAATTAAACATTTGACTGAATAGGTTTGTGGTTTGCTGAAAAAAGTTTGCAGAAATAAGAAACACTTTTTCAAAGCTACTATCCATAGATTTTGTTTGCAAACATGATGCAAGCTATGCGAAAGACACACAAATCTTTATACAGGACATGAAGACAGGTAACTTTCTAAATTAATTGGACCTTACCATATTTTACCTGACATCTTTTTGCTTTCACTCAAACTAGACTGAGAAAATACCATTTATTCAGTTGCTTTCTGTCGATCATATTGACGTTTACATTTTTTTTACAATTTAAAAACAACAACAATACAGTAAATTTACACCTGTTATTTTATAACATATGGTAAAACTTATAATTAAAAGTGAAGAAAGCTTTGTTTTTTTGGCAGGGATATCAATTCAACAAATTTGCTAGTTGATAACCATCTAATGAAGCAAACCTTTACAGTTCTGTTTTCAATTGCAACCAAAACAAAGTTTTACCTATCAATTGTCTTGTCGGACACAAGGAGGTCTAATGCCTTTTTCGTGTGTTGACATGATCTCTGTTTATTATGCCCGCCTTCGAAGAAGAGGGGGTATATTGTTTTGCTCGTGTCGGTCCGTCCGTCCACCAGAGGTTTCCGGATGATAACTCAAGAACGCTTAGGCCTTTGATCATGAAACTTCATAGGAACATTGATCATGACTCGCAGATGAGCCCTATTGATTTTGAGGTCACTAGGTCAAAGGTTAAGGTCACGGTGACCCGAAATAGTAAAATGGTTTCCTGATGATTACTCAAGAACGCTTACGCCATGGATTATGAAACTTCATAGGTACATTGATCATGACTCGCAGATGACCCCTATTGATTTTGAGGTCACTAGGTCAAAGGTCAAGGTCACGGTGACCCGAAAAAAGTAAGGTTTCCGGATGATAACTCAAGAACGCTTACGCCTCGGATCATGAAACTTCATTGATCCCTATTGATTTTCAGGTCACTAGGTCAAGGTCACGGTGACCAGAAACAGTAAAATGGTTTCCGGATGATAACTCAAGATTGCTTACGCCTAGGATCACGACACTTCATAGGTACATTGATCATGACTTGCAGATGACCCCTATTGATTTTCAGGTCACAAGGTCAAAGGTCAAGGTCACGGTGACCCGAAACAGTAAAATGGTTTCCAGATGATAACTCAAGAACGCTTATGCCTAGGATCATGAAACTTCATAGGTACATTAATCATGACTCGCAGATGACCCCTATTGATTTTCAGCTCACTAGGTCAAAGGTCAAGGTCACGGTGACTCAACTTAGAAAAATGGTTTCCGGATGATAACTCAAGAACGCTTACGCCTAGGATCATGAAACTTTATAGGTACATTGATCATGACTCACAGATGACCCCTATTGACTTTCAGGTCACTAGGTCAAAGGTCACGGTGACTCGGACAAAGTAAAATGGTTTCCGGATTATAACTCAAGAATGCTTACGCCTTGGATCATGAAACTTCATAGGTACATTGATCATGACTCGCAGATGACCCGTATTTATTTTCAGGTCACTAGGTCAAAGGTCAAGGTCACGGTTACTCGACACAGTAAAATTGTTTCGGGTGATGTCTCAAGAATACTCATAGGCCTAGGATCATCAAACTTCATAGAAACATTGATCAAGACTGGCAGATGAACCCTATTGATTTTCAAGTCACTAGGTCAAAGGTCAAGGTCACAGTGACAAAAAACGTATTCACACAATGGCTGCCACAACAACTTACAGCCCATATGGGGGGCATGCATGTTTTACAAACAGCCCTTGTTCATTAATTCATGCGTTTATTCATTCGTTCATGTATTTCTTTCTTTATTTATTAGCTCACCTGTCACAAAGTGACATGGTGAGCTTATGTGACCGATTGATGTCCGGCGTGTGTGCGTGCGTGCGTGTGTGCTTGCGTCCGTCAACAATTTGTTTGTGTAGACAGTAGAGGTCACAGTTTTCATTCAATCTTTATGAAATTTGGTCAGAATGTTCATCTTGATGAAATCTGGGTTGGGATTGTATTTTGGTCATCTGGGGTCAAAAACTAGGTCACTAGGTCGAAAACTAGGTCACATAATAGGTCAAATAATAGAAAAACCTTGTGTAGACAATAGAGGTCACAGTTTTCATCCAATCTTAATGAATTTGGTCAGAATGTTTATGTTGATGAAATCTGGGTTGGGAATGTTTTTGGATTATATGGGGTCAAAAACTAGGTCACTAGGTCAAAAACAACGTCACTAGGTAAAAAACTAGGTCACTAGGTCAAATAATAGAAAAACCTCGTCACAGTTTTCATCCAATCTTTATGAAATTTGGTCAGAATGTTTATCTTGATAAAATCTGGGTTTGGGATTGTATTTGGGTCATCTGGGGTCAAAAACTAGGTCACTAGGTAATATAATAGAAAACCCTTGTGTAGACAATAGAGGTCACAGTTTTCATCCAATCTTTATAAAATTTGATCAGATTGTTTATCTTGAGGAAATCCGGGTTAGGATTGTATTTGGGTCACCTGGAGTCAAAAACTAGTTCACTAGGTCAAATAATAGAAAAACCTAGTGTAGACAATAGAGGTCGCAGTTTTCATCTAATATTTATGAAATTTTGTCAGAATGTGAAACCTGGGTTGGGATTGTATTTGGTTAGTCAGGTGAGCGATTCAGGGCCATCATGGCCCTCTTGTTTATTTATTCATCAATTTATATATTTATCTAACTATTCATCTATTCATTCCGTGTGTGCGTACGTTTGTTTATTCATTGGTTTATTGGTTCGTTCGTTCGTTCGTTATTTCTTTCAGTCAGTCAGTCAGTCAGTCAGTCAGCGAGCGAGCGAGCTGGCCGGCCAACAATTATGACTACTTGCGTTCCTAAATTGGACAATCTAACCACAATACTTTACGACAGAAAATTTAAGTCAGACTAATACATAAGGGAGCCGGCCGATGTCTGATCTATATGATATAACTTGACGCTAAAATGGATAAGAAAGGGATCACCACAGCAGGTTGATAATACACAATGTAGATTCCGCTGTTTTATTGTTGTAGCATGTTTGTTTAGGAAGCATAGGCAAAATAATATGGAATCCAATTTTGAAATAAAAAGTCGTCTGAAAATAGCGCCGTATATTGTAAATTGAAGAGAATAGATGACATCAAAGTCGAAGAAGTGATTTTCTAGACACCTGGAGATAACTGAGGACGACACATACAATTAAGTAAATAATGAAACAGCTAATAAGCATCCCATGGAGGCTGATAATATCTTACTTAAAAGTCAACAGATAAGTTCAGGCTAAAAATCGTATTTTATAAAGGAATATAATTGCATCTCTGTCCGATTAGATGTCTTGCAAATGAATGTTTATTTCAAATGTAATATATGCTGTGATAGAAACCAACTTTGCGCATAAATTATTAAGTTATTTAATAACGTGCCTTGAATTTTTTTTTCGTCTGTGAGAGTTTAAACCTGTATTATACTGTAAAAAGCACCCATGGTACTTCACCGATGTTATTTCACTTAAGACTTTTACATACGGACAAGTTTTGAATATACACACATTCACATTGACATACATTATGGCAAATAATCGTATCAATTTAATATTTATCAAGCATCTTACTTAATGACCAGGATGGTTTAATCGCCTTTTCATTAAATATATATTTTTAGTAATATACACTATTATTAGGAAGGAAGGAAGCAAGCAAGCAAGGAAGAAAGGGAGGAAGGAAGCAAGCAAGGAAGGAATCAAGCAAGGAAGGAAGGAAGGATGGTTCGACCGATCGATGGATCGATTGAAGAACGAACGAACGAACTCATGAACAAACGAACGAATCAATGAACAAACGCACGAACGCACAAAGTAACGAAAAAACAAACGGACTGACGAAGGGATGGAAAAATTAATGAATGAATAAACGAATAAATACAAACAAAAACAAAATAAAAAAAGCATAAAACATAAATGAATGAATAAATGAACGAACGAACGAAAAAAGAATTAACCAAAGAACAAACCAACAGAACGAAATAACAAAAAAACAAACAAACGAACAAACGAACACACAAACGAACGAACCGAGGAACGAACGAACCAACCAACCAACAAACATTAAACAAACGCACGAACGCACAAACGAACAAACAAACGGATGGACGGACGGACGGACGGATGAAACGATAAACGATAACTGTTTATATAACAATGACCAAGCTTATTGTGCTGTCTTGCACTTTCAATTATATTGATTGATAAATGTCCCGTAAGCAATGTTTAATATTATTAATATCACTTTTATACGTAATAACATGTGGGATTTTGGTACACTCGGTGTCAGAAAGCGTGTAAAACTTATCCGAAATCCCAGTTTAAAGCGCTATTTCGTGTCAAATACACGAGTGGAAATGTTTCGTAAATAACATGGGTAAATGCCGTTGAAGAAGTGTTAATTTATTGCTAATACCAACATCACACGTAATAACAGGTTCGATTTCGGTCAGCGCGCAGGCGTTTGAGAGCGTTATTCATGTACCGAAAACCCCGTTATAATTAGCTGATGTTCTCTATAAACGTTTATTTTTTGCATTCGCAGAATAACTAAATGACACAAACCCCTTATACATGTGTCATATGGTGTCAAAAAGTCCATAAAAATAATCCGGAATATCGCGTTAATCTACATGCAGTATATAGGCAATGAAGCCATTTTGGTGTTAGCTTGTCTAAGTTTGCTACCCGCTGAGCCACGTGATTAAGTGGGCGGAGCGATCATAGATAATGCGTCATGTCAATTATATAAAACCTACGGATGGCTATCACATGCTAGATCATGTGTAGAAAGATCGATACAAACGATAACAAGATTGTATCCAGCGTTGGAAGTATTACATTTGAAATATTACTGTTTTGACTTCGATATGAAATGTTGTCCACAAGATTTGAAAAAGCTCGTAGTTGATTCCTGGCACGAAGGATTACTTGGACGCTTTAAACACCAACGAAATGTAGGAGAACATTGAAAGAGACTCACACATCTTAGTTTGCTCGGATCTCGCCTTACTAAAATCAGACTGCATGTGCTTGAATTGCCCACCGGGCTACCAAGTTTGGAATCCATAGATTTATCAGAAACAAGCTGGATTAGTAATAATCTAAGAGATGACGAAAAGATACCCAATGAGCCCTGCTAAAAGAGAATACAGAAAGTTGTCTTGAATAATACGAATCATATGTTCTTCCCGCATGTATTCATGTATATTCAGGGGTCAGCTCATGAGAGTATTCGTTATGTTGACATTTTTAACCGACGCCAGGAAATCATTTCGCCATGCCTATATTACATTGCGGAAAAGTGTACGCAGCTGGGCACTCTAGTTCTCGGTAACTATGACAGCTATAAGCAGCATGACGCAAAGTTATGTCCGTTCGATCCAGAAAAAACGACGAAATCAACAGAGGAATAAGAGATGTGGCCTCCAAAAACCAACCCTTGTATGCAATAAAACTGAATTTCCTTGAAGCGACTTAAGACGATGAAACAGCTTTGCACGTTTTTCAAAACTGTTCAAAACTACAATGGGTTGAAATAATGGGATGTGCAAGTCTTTCGAACAACACATTAGGCACCATTACAAACGGAGAAAGGCTTCGTGTGATGAAGATATCGAAATGCAGATTCGTGACGCCAACATGTATTGGCAAGGCATTGGACAGGTGCAGTCGATTAAGGGCATTGCACGTAGAAGATATCGGGGCAATCCAACATATTTTAGATAAGCACAGCTGTCAATTGTTTAACTGCTTGACAACTTTGAGTCTCGCCCACTGTTTCAATCTTTCTGATGAATGTCTCGGCCAAATCGCAAAACGCTGTCCATTCTTGCGTAATATAAACCTAACATGCTGTTGCAGAATAACGGACGTCTGCTTCATTCAGCTTGTCAATCATTGTCCAAGCATTTCAGAATTATCCTCAAAGACAATGCAGAGCACAAGATCGGTTTGACCGGCCGTGCGTTCTCCGCAGTCGCTAAATGCCCGAACAATTTAGAACTTTTAATTTTAGGCCGATACAGTAAAATCACAACCGAAGCTATATGCCAGCTGCTGTGCAAATGTCGATATCTAACTAAGATTGTGTTCTACAACACATACTAAGAATAGAAATTCGATGTCGTCATAACGGATTCGAAACTTGACATGACTCAGACCGAAACAAAATAATTCACGGAAAGACCTCGACGGGAATTAGATAGGCTAAAACTAAAACCAAGATATGTTGGTGATATTGTATATGTATCCGTGATTCGCTTGCACAGGGACTGATTAAGTCGCAGAAACAAAGATAAATTGTTCACGTCCTGGGACAAGGCCGGTCTTCCATTGGATTCAAACATATTGATGCATATGTATATTGGTTGCTATAGATTCCTGCTTTATTAAAATGGTGATCATTAACCGATGTTCAAGCTCCGGGTTCCATTCACTAAGTCAACGCAAAAGTACCCTCGCAATATCAGAAGAGATACGATAATGAGACGGATCATTTAAATGTATCATTTAATTGGAACGCAAGTGCAAAGAAATATCCGTAAATTCAGATACGTCTACGTAATGGTAGTATTTATTATTCAATTATATTGATACGCATGTTATGCTTCACTGCGTATCAAAATGACTATTATAGATGGGGATCCAACATGTTACCCAAAAATAAACAGCTCGAAAAGAATTTAAGCTTTTTAAAATCCTTTTTTGCCTGTCTTATTTCTTATTTTAAAGTAACGGGTGTCGGTTTTTGTTGGTCAATAAATGCAATAAATAAATATATATGAGTTTAAAACACAACATAATCTATCTCTTGGATGTTAAGCAGTTGAGTTCCCTTTTAACGCCCATTCCAATCAGTTTTTTTCATGCATACTTTTATGTGAATATTAACGTATCAACGTTTGTGAATGTACTATATAGCTTGAGTAAATATCTGAATGCATATTTATTTTGACTGTGCCTATTGCACATAAAAGTTTTGATTTTATTAATTAAGATGATGATTGTTTCTCTGGTATTCGTAGGAAGAAATCAAACTAAACAACACAATACAAATATGTGATTTTGATCTTGAGCGTGGCTGACTGAAATGTTGTGCAAATAATCTTAAATAAATTCTTAAACATTTTAGGTAAGTGTCATGAAAATCGTTCAAATGATATGGAAGATAATAAGCAGACTCAAACACGTTACAATTAAGCAGACTGACCATCAGGTCATTCTCATGAGATTAGAAGCTGAATTGTGATACTAATTAATGAGATGGTATTTAAATATAAACAAAACACATGTGCCAGGCAAGGTTTTGTTTAAGAAGCTAGCTACATCCCGAGATTATAGATCTGAATGATTATGGGATCAAATCGCTGGGATCTATTGAATCAAAAATGATGACATGTATGAACTGCCTGATAAAAAAAGAATGTTTGCGAAGCTTCCGATTTTCGATACTGATATGAAATTTTGAGTTTGTCCAAATAATAGTAGTACGAAGCAATAGCTCTATATGTCTTGGTATGATTACCGGTAAGGTGGTCGAACTGGAGAAAGCCACTGCAAGCGAAAGTTACATAACTCCTGTCCCACTCCGTGCGATACAATCTGGTATTCAATTGTATACTTGAATGTCCCTATTAATCCAATGAAGGCGTGGAATTCAAGATAAGGCATTTTATCTACGACAAGATGAAAGTCGAAATGGTCATTACAGAAGAAAGCTAAGAGTGAATTCGCAGAATGTGCATGAAACGTGACGGTATACCTAGAAACATGTGTGGAAAGTTCACTTTATTCAATGAAGGTTGATTCGTAAGGCGCCAAGGGAATGCACTGAAAGAAACGTCATTTTACGTGTACGAGAAATTCCCGAGGAAGTTGCCACTGAGCGTCGGAAGTTGCTACAACGTCTGAAAGAGGCCCGCACTACTGGCAAAACCGCGTGAATTGCATACGGAAAGCTTCTGTGGACGGCAAGCCAGTTCCGGACTAGGAATATGGACACGAGCCACGCATTCTTTTGCAGAAAGTGCATGTTCTTACTGCTGCCAACAAGACAGCGTTTAGTACATCTTTATCTGTTCTTCTTAAAAATCTGATCAAATGAAATCTAAAATCCACTTGAATAGTACCTAATAAATACAGTATAACACACTATGCTGAGAAACATTATATTACTTTGCCAACTCATTATCTAAAGTTACACTTTTCGTTTGGTGTTAGTAATACTGAGGCATATTCGATACCTGTTTTAAATACTTTCAACTTAAATTATACAATATCCCAGTGGATATCGACTTATCCTACTTAATAAGGGCTTCTTCAAAGACTTGGAAAAATGTATAGTTTTTTCAACAGGACAATTTTTTTAAGCAGGAAGCTAAAAGTTCAATGCTTTAAAGTTAAAGCGGTAGAAACATGTTTAATCAAAAAGACAATGAAAACAGTTGTGCGCACCGGGTTTAGAGCCCGGGTTCTCTGTACTAAACGTTTTCATCTTCACCACCTTGCTTTTTCGGCGTGCAATAGTTACGCTGTGTTAAATGTACTTCATGACAGAAATTCATAACCTGTGAACAATTGTAATGAAATAAAAAGTTATTATCCAAATTATTTCATCGATTAACTTTACAAACGCCGCGCAATTTCATCCACATTCTATCCATAGATGGTGACGTCAATACGTTATTGTCACCTCTATACTAAGATACATCCCATTTCCCTGGATTGGGGAATTATGCTTCCGCAAAAGTAGTTCTGCGTAGGAATGAAAATGATAAAAATAAAAGAAAAAAAATCGTTTTTGATTGTATGTTTAAAATGGAATGTTGTTTAAAAAATGTTAATTAATTATTTTAAAATGTGATTTTGAATCTGTATTACCGGTAAGACTGATAGCGATTATCAGAAGCACGATTAAATGACCTACTTTCGCTTTCACTTTTCTCTCGAAACAGAAGTGCTACCAACAATTCCTTTCGCGTTTGTACACAGGTCAGTAAGACCGGTGTGTACACAATGATTCATCAATGCTATCTTATAGGTACTCGGTTTACAAAACGCTATTTTTACAAAACGTCTATGTTCGGAATTTTGAAAATTGTCAATATGTCAATATGTCTATATGCGAACAGTTTTCGTTCTTCGAACAGGGATCTTATCACAGATTTGGCATGTATTGAAATTTGCCATGCAATGCTTTATATTTATAAATGTAAACATTGAACCTTAATAGCTCTAGTAAAAAAAAACAAGAAAAAATTAAAGAAAGAAAAAAAGTAACCCTCAACTGGGTTCGAACCACTGACCCCTAGAAAATATAGCGACAACAACAGAACTCTCCAAATTATTCAGCGTTTCGCGTTGCAACGCTTTATAAATTCATATAATGGATATTTTAGAGCATGATAGATGTTCAGTACTTCTGTTTCCTACCAAATATCATAACTACAACGAAAATTTGCAAATCTGGAACATGTTTACAAAATATATTTTGTCAATTTACTAACGTGAAAAGGCCCCTTTAACAAATGCTACGCTGTGAAATATACACGAATACAATGGAAGCGTTAAAGTTATAACGCGTGCAATTACCATAAATAAATAGTGTACACCGCTATAAACCTATCAAACAGGGTAGATTTTGCTATTATCTAAATTACCCGTAAATAGTTTGCTCGGATCGCTTATCTAGTTTATCGATTGTAACTTTATACATGGATAGAGGTGTATTTGCGTGCTTTTGCTGGATTGTTTCTTAACGCTATATGCTGGTGATTAACTCACGAAGTAATACCTAAATCGAAAACATGGACTAATGCTTATCATCAAGTCATGGTATTGTAAATTGTTTTATTATTGTAAGAATCAATATTACGACTCGTTTATTAAATATGCTGAATCTGAAAAATAATAGCATTGTTTTGCAAATGAACACTTACATGCCGAAAGATATACTTTTCAAATAACTTATGATAACAAATTTGAAGTCGTCATAAAGTTGTATTGCCTTTTAATTATGGCTGTCAAAATGTCTGCTTGTTCACATTTCACTGGTTACACGATTTCTATCGATGAATGACGGAATCTTTTTAGTTTTCCGTGTCTGAGCGTCTTCATCTACAAAAAAGTACATTTTAATAAACAGTGACGTGTTTGTACGATTTATTTAATTTTACGTCTTCATCTACAGAAATATATCCGTACATAATCGTCAGAGTGAGCGTTTACAGTGTAAATAAGCAAAGTCAGACTGCGTTTTTGCTTACAATGTAGTTTTCCGATTTATTTTTTAACAGTGCCAACATAAGTTTTGAAACGATGGATATAAACGCATTTAAGAAACGATTCAGCATCTTTAAGTTGACAACAATGTACACACCATGCATAAATTGACATAACATTTCGAATTCCTTTTTGCTGCATTTTAAACATGGACTCTTATATATTAGTCAATATCATCTATAACAATTTGTCCAGCCTTACTGTATTTACCGTCGTTCGATGTCTTCTAATGAAATTACGAACGATTATGAACAGGTTGACTGCAACAATACTTGATCAAAATAAGTTAAATCATCATAGATCGGATCGCCGAAACCAAATAATAATGCATGCATCAGCCCTAGTTTCTTACAGAAAATCTGAAAGCATGCTGATGTATTATTCAGTGAGTATTTGAATCGTATTTCATTGTGATTTTATTATAGTTTCACAAAGATGCTCAAGATATACTGAAGAACAAAATCGACGCTGTAGACAGATATAGGCATGAAGTCCTCCGTTTCCTCATAGACCTAAGGGATGCTGGCATTCAAGGAAGGGAACACATCCAAGAAATGTATAAGAAAAGTCGAGGTGTCGACGGAGAGCGTAAATACCAGTACATAGCTATTGCATTAGTTTCACTTCAGGAAATCATGCAAGAGGATCATTCTATTGTGGAACAGTTCAGGAAGTACGTAATCGAACTGGATGAAGTCAATTCGAGCAGAACGCTTCTATTTCAACGAGTGTCGGTGGTGATGAACAGTACTCTCAAAAGTTTGTCTTTCCATGGCGAACGCCGTGTGTTTGATCCAGATAAACGCTACTTGTTTGAACACATATCTAGCAGAGTGAAAAACAGTTCAGCGTTAGTAGTAACCAATAAGGTCCACTATTGCTTAGACAATAATATTTTACATCAAATGCATTTAGATTATGTTAAACATTTTCAAACAACCGAAGAAATGATAATATTACTATATTCTCATAATATTCCATGTGATATACCATTTAATGAATGTTATTTAGTTCTTACAAAATTTGTGGACAACGCCAACGAAGTTATTTCTTTGGGCTATGACAAAGCTTTTACGACAACAAATGAGGAAAAAGTAATTCAGCATCTTCGTAATAACGACAAAATCAAACTATTTAACCCGGGTGAGATTATGTTAGAACTTGAAAGAATAATGCAGTTGGCTTTTGCATTTCCAGAATGTTCGGATGATGATGAAGACGATCATGCAGAAATAAATCTTGAAGCTTCAGTTCGGATTCCACACCGTTTACATTTATGCAATAAATATCTGTCTAGGACATGTCAACGGTTTAGTCCCAAAAGCCAGACTATCAACATAAAAGATAACAAAAAGACATTCTCCACGAGATTTTGTTCATGTGTGAAAAAATCTGCTAAATAGCTCACCTGAGCACGAGGTTACATAATTTGATTTTGTTGTCTACTTTCATAGTCGTTCAATGTCGTCTATTTGCTTGAACAATTCCATTTCAATTTTTGGTGGAATATATCTAAACTATTTAAGAATTTTTCTTGGCCGTAATGTTATTAATTTCTCTCGATATTTAGAAACATTTATGTTTATTAATGACGGCTTTACAGTAACTGACCCCACTATGGTAATATTATTTCATTTTCAGCATTTTAGGCAATCAATGTGAACTAAAGTTTGTAGTATGCGTTTAACGCTTAAAAGTGATGTTATGCGCATCTAACATTATATTCTATGTTTATAGATGTCTATCGCAACCGTTGTTTATTTTTGGCGTTTTCACTTTATACACACTTATATTTGTTAATGTAGCATCAACATACTTAAACATTATCCCGAAAAGAGAAAAATAATGCATTTGAATATCAACCGTTATTTCGTTTTGACAACTGACGACAGAAATTATTCGATGTACAATGTGAATCTAAATTTAGTCTTAGAGCAGATTCGTTCATAGACAACACACGAACACTCACTTCGCTCGGCTTAGTGGACTGTACAGTCATGTAAAATATCGAATATATTATATATTTTTATAAACAACTGGTAGCAAAATGAGTTGCAGATAATTGGTCAGTTACCACATTTTAACTAACTATTTTGACCTGTTAATTCTGTTAAGCTCATTTCAACAGAAAAAAAAGCCCATAATAACGCTTTAAGAATAGGATATATATATCATTAGAAACGATATTTAAACATATAGTTAATCCGCTCAGAAATACGACATCGAAACGAAAAAAATCGATACAAAGCCCATAGTCATTGTTATTAGTAACAAGAAATATCTTTAAAAAAGATATACGGCGTAAATAGTTTAATGAATGAGATCAAGGATAGCGAATGTCTTTTTCTGTGCAGTTCTAAGCTGCATCACACGCAGTACGGGATGTTACGGGGAGTTTTCGCGGCTTATTTTACATTATAACATATTGCTGGTCATAAACCTATAGATACAAAACAGAAAACCAAAAGAAGAATGGAAGTGAAATTTAAACATATGAGTCAACCGGCCACACGAGAAGTATCCGTATTTATAGGCGCGTTCTTCGAACAAACCTGTTTTAGTGGTTTATCGGGCATTGCTATTTGATTCGATTATTAACAGTATCAATTATCATCGTGCTAATGCTTAAAGTGATATTATGGGCATTTTGCACTGTTGAATTGAGCTGAAAAGAATTAACAGGTCAAAATAGTTAGTTAAAATGTGGTTACTGATTAATTATCTGCAACTCACCTTGCTACCAGTTGTTTATAAAAATATATTTTATATTCGATATTCTTACGTGACCCACCCAGTCCTGTAAGCTGAAATGATCCGTAAAACAATTTCGTGTCTTTGTGTCGTATGAACAAATCTGCACTAAAACTAAATTTAGGTTCTACTCGTAAACGCATGATCAGTTGTCAAACGAAAGTACGGTTGATATTCAAATGCATTATTTTTCTCTTTCTGGTATATTGTTTTAGTATGATGATGCTGCATTAATTAATATAAGTGTATATGAAGTAGAAACATCAAAAATAATCAACGGTTGCGATAGACACCTATAAACTGTTACATGCTCATAATATCACTTTAGTACATTAAGCAATATGGACGAATAATTATTGTTAAATTTATCAACAATAATATTTATCATTGTATTGTTGAAAACACATCAAGAATCTATTATTTACATACCATAATTATATTGCTGAATATCTTCATTTAACATATTTCTGGTCTAAAGAAAATTCCAGGTCACCTAGTTCACGGATAGCGTCTTTATTATATAACGATTATTTTACTGGCCGCCAACTCCGGTGATGACCTGTATATAAACTCTGAATGTCCGCGAATTGACCCGATATACCTCGCGGGTTGAAATGCAATGCTTTAAAGTGAGGCCTCGCTTCCATTGCTCTTTATACTTTTACATGTTAACATGTTGACAGGAATAAGGAAGTAAGTACTAAATATGAGAACATAGCCTTTTAAGTATAAACGCTCTTGCGCTGGTAATACTCTGAAAATAAAAGGTGTACGCACAAACTGTATTGATGTCGAAAATTGAGTGTAAAACTGTTCTATCTATTAAGCCTTTTCATTCGAGATAAAATTGTTTCATACAGTAAAACAGTGTTACAAAGACGCGGATATGTTTCCAATGTTCTGGTGGTATACTCAAATCAGCCAATGGAATAAATGAAGTGTATTCATTCGTACCTAGCCGCGGGAAATTTTATTGGAATTTTATTGGACACTTACAAAGGTCAGGCTAAGGTGAAAAGCTGGCTTATGCAGCTTACGCCGAAAAACCATTTCGGTAGTCAGAACATGGCTAATCAAGAAAGATACAAGGAGATTCATTATAGACGATATTTAACAGCGAAGTGATCCTTTAGCAAGCATACTAATAGTTGATTGTTCTGATTAATCCTTCACCCCTTAGATACGTATTTTCACGCATTCGTAATCTCTTAGAAAGTTAAATTAAACGTAAGACCTTTCTTACTGTATTTAAGTTTTGAAATGTTGTTTTTGCCAACCCTTAGATACGGATGAGCAGCAAATACGCCATTTTATATATATGGGGAGCATATAGTTGCCAGTTTGGGGTTCCTTTCTTACTTCCGTCATACTTATGTTACCGTTTCTCATAGCGCCTTCAATATTTTACCGATCTCTTACATATTTGGCATGTAGGTACCTTGCATGGACCTCTATCTTTTGATGAGGTTTAAGGTCACAGGGGTCAAGGTCAACAAGGCTAATTATATAGTTTATCAAGGTCACAATTTGGTTACAGTTTCTCATAGCGCCTTCAATATTGTATCGATCTCTTATATATTTGGGATGTAGGTACCTTGCATAGACCTCTACCTTTTTGATGAGGCTTGAGGTCACTGGGGTCAAGGTCACTGAGGCTAACAATAGATTTTCTCAAGGTCACACTTTTTTCCATACAATTAAACCATATATCGACAAAACATCATTGGGGAGCATCCATCAGTCTTACTGATATCCTTGTCACTTTTACTTCTGAGAGGGAAATTATTAAAAGATGCTGATAAACAAAGATTTAGAATAATTTCATGTACTGCGTTTCAAATATCTTGATATCCTTATGAGACCAGTTTACAAAATGCTGCAGCTTATATTTTGTAATGAACGTATACAATCATAGCACAAAAGTATCGCTACTTGTTACGGTCATTTTTATATAAAGTGTCCGTTCGCCGAGTTGTGTATGTGTCATCCGAGAAGTTCTTCAACAATGATCTGCAAAAGACAAAACATCTTAACATTAAAACATTATTATGCCTTGTGTATGTAACATTTTTTAAATATTAGATTATTATTGGAATACTGGCTAATGTGTTATTTTTTACGTTGTTTAACGGGACCGCCAACCCTTAATTCCGACCAATACAAATAATCAAAATACTGAAAGTACTGGGGAAGATTTTGCTCAAATTTTGTGGTCGTAAAAACACTATACACCGTGATGCCAACCAATTACACTTGTTGAATAAAGCAGATGGAATTAAGGAAGAGTGACAGGCTGTCAACACAATATATGATTTAGCTATTGGGGTTAAAAGTAAAAGCTGCTTTTTAAAACAAGTCATTGCCGCACGTGCCAATTCATAACTGCGAAACGTTAGTGAATACAATTTTGATTATTATCATTTGAACTGGTGACATAGATTATTCTTTGACTTAGTGTTATATGTATCCAAAGTTTCTATACATCATGTAGGTTCCATTATTATTCATAGATATATATTCGATCAACATATTTGCTGGATTTCAAGTCACACCGACACAGTGTAGGTCATGTAGCGACTTTATTATTGTTTTGATCACTTGAAAACCATTAAAGCAAATGTATTAGCTGCTGTGAAAGGGACAACCACAACATGTATTTCGTGTGTAAGGAAAAAGTTCAAAACTGGCATGAAAAGCACGGGCGAATTGTGATATAAAAACTTTGTAGCGCAGAGAACATTGTGATGTTTACTTTTACCGTAAAAAATGTAGCGCGTGGTAATTAAATGTTGTCGCCCATATTGCGAACGCAGTTGATTTCTTTAAACGAAAGAACATAAATGCGCTGTATCCGTCAAGTGTAGATAGTTAAGTATTGAACCGATATTTCGTCGCTGTATTCACCTTCCATGAGGACTGCGTGTTACTCGGGCGCTAATGCCACAGTGCAAAGATGTGGCCATGGATGGAACGCGCTCATCGGAGCTATTTTGTTTGCGAATGCAGAATGTGGATGCAAAGTGGTTAAATGCAGTAACGTACATTCTTCGGTAAACGTATTTTATGTTACCTATGCCTTCTGCAATTCGCCCCAAAAATTACGTTCGTAAATTTTATTCCTATTTCGGCCCCCGAGTGTGAAGGAGTTTTCTGCCGTTCAGCATAAACTTTAAAATGAATGGAATACAACTTTTGTTTACTTTACTTTCTTGTACTACTGCTTTTGAACTTCTATTTGTTTTTACTTTAAATGTTTCATCAGTTGAAAAAAGAGGACTTAAGTACCTGCAGCGCTCACCTGATACCAAACGGAGCTTAATTGTTCTGAGGAGGTAGTGATCAATAGGTTTCAAAATAAAACTGCTCCAACAACTCGCAGACACGTATTTTTGTTTAACAAATCATAATTTTTAACTCTCATCCGCGATTTTTGTAAATTCCTAGCAAGTTTCATGGTTAAGTGCGTTAGTGATTTGTAGTATTCAAGTTGTTTTACTAATGCAAGATACAGACAACTTCTAAACTCATCGTAGCCACGTGTTTTAAAGGACGGTGGAATAATTAATACAATTTTTCTGTAGTTTTTTTTGTTTAAAAAGATCGGATTGGTTAAACATGTCAAAAGCAATTGCTTTAAAAATTTCCAGGACAGTAAAACATAATAGTAAGCATTGCGAAGCCAATGTTATGACTCTGACGAAACTATTGTGTTTTATTTCGTGTAACTTTTAGTATTCTTTGTATCTGTAAAATCGAATACATATTATAATTATAAACATAATAAGAAGAAGCATGTGCATATGCACAGTAATTTCTTATAGCACAATCTTTAATAAAAAAATAAGTATTTTATTCATGTTGCTAACTGTGCATACTTAAAATACAGAAAGCTGACAATTTTAAGTATGTTTTATCAATTAAAAAACAAAGAGCGCTTAAAAGAACCTTTTCAGGTTTTGGTTACCGGGGTCTTTGACAAAATTTTAATTAACATTTACCACGCTCTTAAATATCAATTCTATGCGTATTTAGACGATCAAAAAACCGGACAATTCTAAAGCGCTACAAACGCGAAACGATTGATTAATTTGGATATGTGTTTTGTTATCGTTATATTGTGTGACACTACGAGGATTGCTTATAAAAAGTATTAAATACACATCTAACTATATGAGCACGGTCGGCCGAGAGATTAAGGTTTTAGACTTTTACTCCAAGGGTCAGTGGTTGAGGATAACTTTTTTTCTTTCTTTAATTTTATTCTTGTGTTTTACTTATTTATTTAGTTCAAATGTTTGCATTTATCAATTTAAAGTATTTACTGACTTCAATACATGCCACAATCTGTCAAAAGCCACTACAAATTTATCAGATTAGCGTCCGATTTGCCGAACAAATATTTCTAAAAATAAACTAAAAGTAAATCTGTTTTTCAACTGCGTCCACGTGGTCTATTTTGAACTTTATCACGTGTGTTTTTTTCCGTTGTTTTTTGCTAAAAACACATACTGAACGAAATAAACTGGCTATGATCGTTCAAAAGTTACTTAATGGCAGGATTGAAGATGCTGAATGCGATTGGCAGAAATGTTCAACACAAATGTACAAAATTACGTGTATTATTCTGTACCTTGCAATCGCCTATAATTATAGCGAAAATGGAAAAGGCAATTTCACTTTTATTTCGCTTGCTAAAGTGTTTTGGGCAAAATGACCGTCCATGTACTGATCCATTTGTTATGGCTTTTACTTTAAAATGAACCACGTGGATCCAGCATCAACATTTATGACGTGATTCACACCTCTCAATTTTATTTATCAACTTTGTATGAACTCTTTAATTTCTCCACATATTTATTTTACTCTTGCTTGACACAATCTGATTATTTTTAATTGATGACTTCCATTTCTTATTTAAATGAACTAATCCAAGTGAAATAAAAACTACATTACACTTTTAAATGAGACCTAGCATATCTGAACTACAAAAGTTATGATGTACAAAAAGGCGTGAATGTTTAGCCATATCATAAGAAAAGTCCGCACTATTTGAGTATAAGGTGCATGTTAATATGCACTACTGTTATAGTTTCTGCTTCATATTAGCACATGTTTATGCAATATGTGAAATGCTGTATTTTGCAGGTTGTTGTGTAGCTGAATACACGATGCTATTGATGTTGCACAAATATCAAGTATGAATATAAATCGATTTTTGCCGTAACTACTTAAATGATATTTAAATAGGGTTTAAATTGTTTAATTTTGTATTGATTAAAACGGCTTACTGAAACGCTGCCATATAAAAATAAAAACTGTTATAATCATGTGAGATGAAACGTTTTTTTAAATTCAAATATATTCAGTTAATCTCCAATAGGATATTATTAGATTTCTGTAATAGCAACTTTCTTTTTTAGTATACTTTTTATTATCATTATATTTAATACTATACATTGGGAAGGTAAGGTCGACTTTTCTCGATCTGTAATATTATTTTTTTTATTTGGCAAAGTGCGGTCTCTAAATTGATTTGTAAAACTGCCCTTCAACAATGCGTCTTGCACAAATTTAAAAGTTGTTTTACATTTAATTTATACAACTTCACTAATACGCTCACTACACGTCAGTAAGGGTTGGCTATATTGGAATTACCCTGTCCCGTAAGTCTATCGGTCTAGCCAAAACCTTGCCCGGACTGAACGCCCAACTGTTTTGAATGATAATAAAATAACTCCTCACAATTGTTCGCCTATCTGACACGATATATTTCTTCATCGTGTACAACGCCAATAAAAAACTTGAGGTCACAATTGCTTGTCCGCTCTATAAATTTTCCATTTATGGGAGGATTTTAATGTGTATTATGTATATGAGCAAGCGTATTTTCTCTCAAGGGTACTGTTATAATTTGATGTTAAAGGGATCTTTTCACGCTTTGGTAAATTGACAAAATTGAAAAAAGTTGTTTCAGATTCGCAAATTTTCGTTTTAGTTATGATATTTGTGAGGAAACAGTAATACTGAACATTTACCATGGTCTAATACAGCCATTATATGCATCTTTTGACGATTTTAAAATCTAAAAATTATAAAGCGTTGCAACGCGAAACGATTGAATAATTTGGAGAGTTCTGTTTTTGTCGTTAAATTTTGTGAAACTACGAAGATTGCTTATATAAGGTATAAAATACTTCAGGTATATGTACTCGCGAGACTAGCTCAGTAGGCTAAAGTGTTTTTACTTCAGGACTCCAGGGGTCACTGGTTCGAAACCTGGTCCGGGCAATGTTCTTTTCCTTTTTTTAATTTTATTCTTGATTTTTTACTGGAGTTTTTACGATCCAATGTTTACATTTATCGATATAAAGCATTTAATGAATAAGTTAAAAAATGCCAAAATCTGTGAAAAGGCCCCTTTAAAGGATAGATACATCTATGTCGGCCGAAAAGGTGCTGGTCGTTTACTTTTCTATGGTATACAATAGATACAACCTAGTTCTTCTTGAATGCTTTGAGCTTATTTGAGCATATACGTACAGCTCAAAATTCTTCCTAAGTAAACCAAATTCAATGTGAACATTATTAAGTCTCAAGTTTGTCTATAAAATCGAATGCAATCAACCAAATGCATCGTAACACATACAATACCTGTTACCATCGACTTCAAATCGTTAGTTTCTGTGGATAAATGCTCCAAACAAAAAGTTGATAAACAAACGTAATCAAACCGAAACCGGAAGTTTTAAATTTCAAGATGCAATCTATCTTACGGAGGTTCCGTAGATAGTCGATGTACCACGATTGGTTTATTAGACACGAGATCTATCTTGCCAAGGTTGCCGGAGATAGTCGATGCATAAATTAGCATATTTTCAAATTAGAAAAACTCGGCGTTTTTGATTGCAAAATAGAAAACATTTTCTCGAACCGTAGACGTGTTTAAAACTTGGATTTATATCATCATTATGCGAGCACATCATATCAAGGAAATTGTTTTAATGTGCGCATTATGGATATATTTATGATCTGTTGGTGTTTATAAATGCCAGAAAATAGTTTTTTTCCTACTTTTACCTATTAAAGTGCCGACTGGATTTCAGGCGGCAGAGTTTACATAAAAATGCCCTTACATTTGCATCTCACAGAGACCCGGAGGGTCAATACTTGAAAGTTGGATTATTGCAAAAAGACACGACCAGGCCAAAATTTGTAATTACTACCTTATTTCAGACTCTTTCTTACCTAAATGTTAAACTATATGATCTTGTGCCTCTAATTCGTTTAAATAAAGACGAAATGTAGTTGATGCCCATTTGGGTTTTATTTCAAGGTACGATTATGATGCTTTGTATATTGTATAACCATCGAGTAGTTACCGATATACTGCAATCAACGTGAGATGCATTCTCTTTTATGGCTTTTTCATTCACATCATGATGTTATGGGAGAGAGTTAAATGTTTTATTCATCATTCTGATCAAAGTGTGAGGGCTGGAGCTCTATAAAACTGGCTTAAACACTCAAATTCTGTGCAGAGATCGTTCCTTGGCAAAGACCCCAGTTTCAGGCCAAAAGTCAATATGCAGTATTGGTTGTAAAGGCTCTATGTGTGAATAAAAGCGTTAGGCATGGGTGTTAAACCCTGTGAGTGAACGCTCTAGTTGCATGTCGTATAAACATCCGAAAACCAATCAGTTTAATGATAACTTTTACTACTTATAATATGTTTATTAGAAAAGCATTTTTCCCTGATGAGTATGCGTCTTTTAAACAAATATTTCTCACATTTTTAGAAGATATCTGTGTTATGTTTATATTAAAGAAAGTGAAAGGCTGTCAAGAAACCGTATGTACACTTAAACAAAAATAGCCTTTATATGTGCGCTATATGTTACTTACACAATCCCTATGTGTTGATCCGAGCGTTTGCCAATGGTATCTGACCAGATATTGGGGTGGGCGAGGCACTCAGGAGGGCATGGAAGTCCACTGAAATACAGACGATCCAGTAATGTTAATATATTGTCACACTGTGATGTATGTTTGAAATATGTTATAGAAAGCAGTTTTACGCCATTTTACCAAAATACTGTAGTAACTTTGGTTCACGATAGAATCAATAATCAACCAAGGCGCTAAAATGGTATCTTCAAATGGAACTTGATAGCAGTTCAGCCTTTTCATTAAATACATTTTCTTTGAAGTACCAACCTTATAAGAACCTGAGGCAAAAATAAGGCAAAAAGTAATGAGTGTGATCACCTGGTACAAAGAAGTTTGCACCTCGAAATGAGCGCGGAATGCTCCGAGGGAACGGATTCCTGCCCGGGATGCACGAACTCCGGAGCCTTATCCATAGCCACGGCCCCCAGCAGGAAGCCATGTGCAATGGGTTGTTGAGTGGTTGCTGCAATGCTGACATCCGTGGTATTCAATGTCATTTCTATTGCATTTAAGGCATTGACGGTGGAGGAAGCCGAGACGAGTGATGTTCGATTGATGGGGGAGGAAGCTGAGATAAGAGATGTCCGATTGACGGGGGAGGAAACCGAGATGAGTGATGTCCGATTGACGGGGGAGGAAACCGAGATGAGTGATGTCCGATTGACGGGGGAGGAAACCGAGATTAGTGATGTCCGATTTACGGGGGAGGAAGCCGAGATGAGTAGCGTCCGATTAATGTTCCCCAATGCCAGTCCATTGGCATGGATTGTGTTAGGTTTCAGGGTAAACAGTATGTGTTGGTTTTGGGAAAGGCTATGGCAAGGGTTCTGTGTGACGGTGTATAGAAGAGAAAAAAATGCTAACAGCTGGGGTAGACTGGATGTCATCGTCTGAAACATATTAGATAATCGTGTTAAAAAACGTAACTAAAATTGGTTTAACGGTGTCAATGGAATGTATGTTACTCAGACAGCAAGTATCCATAATTATAAGTTGGAGGCAAAGTATTTTTTATCAAAGCCGAAATGCGATCTTAACAATTGTGATTGGCAGCTTAGAGGTGTAGAATTACCGTAATCCCAATAAAAGAATGTTTATTTATTTGAGATAATTACCAAAAAAAAATTGTGTAGCGCTTTCCATAATAAAGGTTGAAACAATGGCATATGAGCAAAGCTAAATATGTATTATAGTACGTTAATATGTAAAGGCATTTGGTTTTTCGGTACCAGCTTTGCGTAACTTATCGAAATCGCCGTTATAAAATCGTATTTTTTTGTATGTAAAAAATGTTGATTTAATTGTTCACATAATTGACATCGATACAGCAATTATCAAAGTGTCATTTATTACTAATTTCACGTGGGAACATGGGGCGTCTGGTATAACCAGATTAAATATGTACAGTTACTGAAATCCCCCGTTTTGTAACGTTAACTTATTTCAGAAAACAATCTAACTGATGTTTTATTTTGCGATAAATGTGTTATCAGCAATGTTTGATATTCACATCACTGTTATCAGTAAACATGTGGGAGTTTGGTACCCGCTTTATCATGTATCAATCTTTGTACACGTAGCGTGCAGCATGTTTTCACAATATGTGTTTTTGAAATAACACTTGGCCTTTGAGTGTAACTTACCTATGCTGGTTCACGATTTACTCTGCAATCATGTTTTAAGTTTGTCCACATAAAAGGATTACCTGTTTGTAACTTTGTCAAAATAAAAATCCGTGTAATTGTGTTCATAAATTGTCATATATTATATATGGGTTGCAGTCAAAATATCACAGAAAAAAAAACTATAACAATAATGTAACTTAACAATACTATTTAAATCGATCAAAATCCTGTTATGTGCAATTGCCACATGATCTACCTCTGATCGGAATCATTCATATTTCTGCGCGGAGATAATGTGTTTGATGACATCATAGCAGTTAGTGGTTAAACATCAACTTCGATGCTACTTTCTTTTCTATTGTGTTTTGTTTGCTTATAAGATTAATTGTCACTTAAATATTCTTAATTTGAAAATAAGTGAAATGAAAGATAACACATGCACACTTAAAACACATGCACACTTAAACGACGCCTGTTAAATCGCCGGTTGAATATGTCTGTCCTGATTTGGAATCATTCATTGTTTGTAAGTACAATTACATGATGCTACTGTGTGCAATTGTATAAAGGGGCGATTCCAATATCTCGCCTCGGTCAGAAGTGAACATTTAAATAAAAATTTATAATATAAAACCAGAAATAATATCAAATCAATTTAAATGCGTTAAATTACTTTTTCTGTTTTGACGATGCGGATTTTGTGAATGCTATTATTGGAACCAATCAAATATCTGCACCAAGTTTGTTTTAATGTACAGGTAGCTACTTTATTAAGAAATTGAAATTAATCATGAATAAAGGCAAGACAATCTTAAACCAACTACATTACTTTTAATATCATGGATTTAATTAGATATATTAACGAAAACAATCAAATCTCTGTTCAGAAGACGCGACTAGAATGGGTGTCCGTTAATTAACGGTTGTATTATTTTACTTACATTAAACAATCCTTATCATGATATTACGTGTCAGGTTCAAGCACACACCATTAAGTTTGCACTTATTTAATTTTTTTTTCAAGCATATATTTGAATAAGATAAATACAACAATTAACCTTATCTCGCCGTTTGGAATGCGATCTGTATTTGTTAAGTCACGCAAGCTGGAATTTATCTATGGTAACGTTATTTATAGAATAAATCATGTGTCTGTAAACCGTCTTATCACGAAAGTGGTAACGACGTGTTTTTTGGCGGGACAAAATGAAGGAAAATCATGAAAAGCAACGTCGTTAAATGTAAACGAAAGATTGGAGTGTCTATGGTCACGAATCCATAAAAAATGACCGTGATAAATAAAGTTTTCGGCCTTTTGAGTAGCATTTGTTTCGTTTCTGAATATTTCGATAGTTTGTATAAATAATTTCGTATTAATTACTGAGGGATGTGTTAGCAAGGAATTTAGAAAACGTTCAAGGCTTGTGTCTTTTTTTACATAAATAAATGAAAGGTTGTACTTTTACCGCAGGGTACGATGATTACCATTTAATATACTGTTGTAAAAATCTTGAGTTTGCGATGAAACAACTATGCGATTTTTTTTAATTTAATACCGTTAAAAATGATACAAGCTACTTGTAACACTCAAGCAAGAGCATATATTTGTAGATATAATTGTAGATAAACGAATTGTGAGTTAAACTTTTTGAGCTAAACACCAGTTTCCATAGCCAATCAGGGTAATATGTTTGGTACTAAAGACATCATTTAGTGGTTAATGAAAAAAACCAAACCAAACAAGAAAACCGGAAAGGCCCAAAGTCGCTCACCTGAGATACACAGATACTAACCTGTTCTGTGTAGCCCAAGATATCATAAGAACACATGTTCTGACCAAGTTTCATATAGAGTGGACCATACATGTAACTTGTATAGTGCTAACATCGTTTTACTATAACCTTATAAGTAAAAATGCTCCGCCCACTGGCGACCATGTGTTTTAAGCAAAGAGATCGAACCATTTTCGAACTCGTCCAAGATATCACCAGAACAAATCTTTTGACCAAGTTTCATGCTGATAGGACAATAACTTTTGCGGCCGTTAGAATGGTAACAAGGTTTTACTATAGCCATGTAAGGAAAACTACCCCGCCCCCAAGCGGCCATGTATTCAACCAACCGGAATTATTTTCGAACTCGTCAAATATATCATTGGCACAAATCGTCTGATTAAATTTTATGAAGATCGGACAACAAATGTGGCTACTAGAATGCAAACAAGGCAAATGTTGACACCGCACAACGCACAACGCACGAAGGACGTAGGGCGACCACAAAAGCTCACCATGAGCACATTCTGCTCAGGTGCGCTAACAACGCGAATAGATTAAGAAAACCTTAGTATTTAATTACTTCATAAATTATCAGAATAGAACAGAAAATAAAAGTTTATTTTTTACTTAAGCATGTGAAGATCATAGTAAATAACATACATATAAATAAATAACAGCATGCGTTGAAGTACACAAAAAACACACATCATTTTTAAGAACGGTTAATATTTAAACATATTTCGGGAGAATGGTACATGGATGGGGTTAATACACAGTGATCACACAATGTTATGCGTATAGTTTTACAAATATAGCAATAATAACATAATTCTGACCTTCGGAATGCGAAGCACATATGTGTTGTTCCAGCAGCTTTATAAACATTAGATGAATTCTGCTAAAATGCTACTTTCCGAAAACGCAGTCATTGTTTATTGGGAAAATCTTGATGTCATTTTTTTCATTTTAGCTTAACGAAGGTGTAGACAAACTAAGAGTGCCCAAAAGACAAGCAGTAATTCAAGTAATCAATCTGTGTGATCTTTCGTATCACGGATAAATCATCGACACAGTAATGAAGATACAATTTACGATACAGCCAACCGATGGGATTAAAACGTAGATAATACAATATACTTTTCTATTTTATTGGAGGTGAAGCACTGCTTTCTGTTCAAATGAACAAACATTTGAAGGTTGTTTTGATTTAAACGACGCTCCAGTACACGTACAATTCAATTATAAATAAAGAACAATAAATAATATCCTTTACATGAAAAAAATGCTTGTTAATGAATTCGCTCTAAATTGTTCATTGAGATCCCATAAACAAGTTATAAATAAATGACAAAGACAGAACAGATATTTTTTTTATAAGAACATCTATACGTCGCAAATACCAACACATATTGAAACGGCAATAATGACTAACATTTCAAAAATCCAATACGAAATTAACGCGCAAAATACACGAAATGTTCATAACACGCTTGCAATACGTTCTTTACTCATTTTCGCTTTTTCGAGCTGTGTTTCGTGAGATAATTGGCTTAAGTAAGAGTAAGTGAAGTGACTTGAATATTTCTTTAGACAACACTTTTTGAAAACAATATCATTTTAACTTGCCCGAACATTTTGAAACATCAATTCACACCTGTGTACCTTAGTGTTAAACTGCATATTATGTCAAAGGAGCATCTCTATGACAATGTTTAACTTTATCATAATAGTGCAATATGACTATTGATAACTCAAAGTGTAATAATTGCATTGTCCTTTTTCCAGTGTCCTTCATATTAAAATCCATTAGAGTCGTTGAAAGGCGTTAAAATTATCAGAATGCAGGCCGATTATAAATATTTTTAATATAGTCAGTGTAAATGTAAAATGTTGGTAAAATATACACAGTTTGCATGCGATAACTATGTGTTACTCGATGTGCACTTTGTGTGTGTTGTATCCCTTTGACATGAAATAATACTTCTACAACACAATTAGAAACATGTCGATTGAAAACGCTTTTTATAACGTACAATATCTTGAACAATCATCCCCTGACATGCACTCGCACTTGCAAATATTTATATAGATGAACTATAATGTGAAAGATTTAATTACATTGCAAAACGTAGAGTAATGTAAGAACGATATGTTTTAAAGAAAAAACAACAAGAAACATCATATACACTGAAGTATGTTTAAATAATAAATCGAATGCTTATAGGAACATTTTTCTATAACACTATAATATTTTTAATTCAATGCATGTTGCCGATGGGCATACAATTATGCACGAAATAAAAACACATGACAAACACACACCTATAAAATGGGGGTCACCGCATTGAAGCACACAATATCAACACATAGCATCGGGGTTTAAACCCGGATTACGGAGCCTAAGCTTCATATTCGTCCCAGATTTATTCATTAAACATTTAAGTGTACATTATAACCTGATATCATCGCAAGTGTTAAACTGCAAATGTGAAAGGAGCATCTCTGTGACAACGTTTAATTGTATCAAAGTGTAATATGACTATTAATAGCTCAAAGTGTAAACAATAATTTACCTCTGACCAATGTCCTTCATATAAAAATGCATTAGGGTCTTTGAATGACGTTAGGATTATCAAGGTGCAGTATGATTATATATATGAACTTGAGGTGAAAATGTATTGTTAACTTATGTTAGTTATGTTAGTTCCGAAATACGTTTTTGTTTTCGTTCGATGCTTTAAACAAATTTAATAATTTTAAACCTCTCACATCCGAATAGCTAAAACTGGTGTTTTTCGTCACAGAAATACGTCATAAATTGCGTAATCAATTGAATGAAATTAAAAGTACGGACAGCTGGTTCTGTAAAACATTTTAGAGAAAGAACACAATAAAGATGAACAAAACAAAGTAAGATATATATTATAGACGTTAATACACGGCTGAGCCGGGCCGGGCAGTAATAATAGGACCCAGGTCGCAAACGGCTAAAGCCCTCGGGCCGTTATGCTCCCTTCGGGCCGATTATCACTGCCCGGCCCGGCTCAGCCGTGTATTATCCTCTCAGTAATTCAAGGAAGTATTGATCCAATATGTACCACTTAAAGTCCTATCAACACAACCCATCAAACACAATTGACCCTAGTGTAAATGTATACTTTACTTGTTAAACAAAAGTCAAATAAAATAAACATTCAAGCAATCATGCGTAAATGGGCCCATACGAAATACATTGCCGTTCAAAACACATGTAAATATGATTCGTTTATCGGCCAGAACTATTTTGGCATCATGAGAAACACTGATAAAAGCAAGACATTTTACCGTTACAGTTGCAACTGCGACTAAAGGCTAAACAATACCATAGTATATCTTTACATATGCTGCTACCGTTGCAACTACGACTAAACACGCCGGGTATGCGAATACTTCGTTTACGGATGGCACTTCACTTACAGAGAACAACAAACGCCACGCGCGAGAGGTGAGTTCTTCAGTTTTTTTTGTATTTATGTTCTGTTTATTTGGTTTTAAGACACAGAACATTGTTTGGGTGATTAATGGTATAGCACTTCGTATTGCGAAGAAAGAAATTCGCGGAAAAACGGTGAATTATTTAAAAAAAACGATAAAATTTCATCGATAATCAGCATGAATTAAATGATCAGTACATATTTAAACAAAATAAACATACTTGGAAATAAATCAAGAACGTGCTTACTATTCGAAATAAAAGATCAATATATCCAGTAATGTTACAACATGTTACATTTTAGTTTACTAATGTATTTGAGAAAATTCAAATGTTTTAAGAGTCGCATGCACATTTTTCATCTGCACTTCGTTTACCGATCATCTAAAAAACAATGGCACTTCGTTTCCCGACATCTAGACACTTTTTTTCCAGATATAACACACTCGTTTTTTGTGAATCAAAAATGCAGAATTCGCTGTGGAATACTGTTAAAGTAAGCAGGCAATAAATACAAATGTATGTACTTAGTACGCAAATAAAAAACGAATAACCGAAGCATGTTCTTATCCCTTTGAAATATGATTATGATTTGGTATAAATGTGAAAGATAAATGTTAAACAAATTGGATATGTCTAATGAGTAAAATCTATATGACCATATATTTTAAATTACGTTCTAAGCGGTTGATCTAAAGCATTTATCTTTATGTCCAAATGAAGGTACTAAGGCTATTTACTTTTATATTAGATAGCATGTCATGAATAATCACTCTGCTTAAACTGCCTCTCAGAGATTAATATCAGCAGCGATGCAGGTTCGAAATTATATTGGAACTTTTTGGCTCAATGCCAATAAACGAAAATAGCAATAAAAGAACGGGCGGGGTTGATTTAATCACACGATAGTGGTGTAAAAATTATGCATATCCGTCTTTGTTTTAATATAAACACAACACATGCTGCATATGAAGTTCTATCCAATATAGCACCCTAAACTTCGTTTGTGTGGGTATACTAAGTACTGACTCCATAATATGACATTTAAACATTTTATGTACGCATTCCTTTTTTTCCAGAATCAGTTGTTTTTACGATTTAATTTTAACCGTGATTCTTAAAACTCAACCAATACAGTGATTTAGGGTCAGGTGAATCGCACTTCGAGCAAACGTTAGCGTTGCGTAAAGGGAAGTGCTCCCTATAAGCAGGGCTCAAAATACAGGGAGTTTTACCATTCTCTTTTTAATTTTGTTGCTACGCATAAGTATCGTCTTGATGATGCGATTCAAATAAGCACAACCGACATAGGATTTTATGAAGAACAAATGTGTATTTGCGTCATAAAGACCCCTTCACTACCGTTATCTAGAGCCCTGCTATAAGTAAAATTAAACACGATTGTGTTGATCCGCATTATCCGTACACATTTATTTAATAATAAATATTATCTTATTTGATAATTGCAATTATAATAAACATAGTATAAATTAATAGTAATGTGATTTTTGAAAAATATATTTTAAAAATGTTTCGTATGAATAGCCATAATATAAATAAATGCATTTGAGGTAGAAGATAAAACTCAGTTATTAGAGTGCCCGCTTTGTTGAAAGTCTCCGTAATCTGAAGTGCCCTTTATCGGTAAACAAAGTGGCTGCAACTTTATGTATGCCACCTATTACAAAATGCACTATCTTTGTTTATATTTCATTGAATGCTATCAAAATTTCAGTATTTGAAGCACAGTGATTACTCTACATGCTGGAATAGCAAACAATTTCTTGCAATAATTCTAAGTAGTTTTATTTTGTTAAAATGTTTACTGTTCATCCAGTGTATGCTGTTTTCAGATCGAATTTTCTATTTTTTGGGCAAAACTGTACCATTCTTCCGTGAAATTGTGTATTCACAATACAAAAGGATACACCATTTATCAACTCGACCATGTGTCTTGTCTTAAAAACTAATCTTTAGGATATAACTTTAAATAAAACAGAGGAACTTACCTCTAGCGCGTGGCGTTTGTTGTTCTCTGTTAGTGAAGTGCCATCCGTAAACGAAGTATTCGCATACCCGGCGTGCTAAAGGCTAAACAATACCATAGTATAATTTTACATACACTGCCACCGTTGCAACTACGACAAAAGGCTAAACACTTCCATAGTATATTTTACATACGCTGTAAAGCAAATGCTGTCAATGTCAAATGAAGATTTCTGTTCACTTGTAACTATATTTCTTATTGTGTTTGAAGACACAAGACACGAGAAACCGCTACATCCACCCACATACTGTAAATGCTTACTTAAGTCATATTACTGATACAACAGATTGGAATACAAACCTTTATATTCGATTATTATGCATGTAATACATATAGAAAGTAGGTTTATTTCAATTTGATACTTGTCAAATGCCTTTATATTTGTTGTTTCTCTTTCTAGTCTGGAAAAGTTCAGTGCATGCTTTTGAGATTTATGGCAAAGTGCCGAAAATACTCAACTTCACACTTTCGTGAGCATAGCAATATGCACAATTACGGTTACTTTAAAAATTATTCAGAAGTTAACATGTTATAAATGTGAGCAATTTTGTATTTTGTATTATTTATCTTAAATGTGTTCACGATCGAGCTCTCGATTTCTAATTCTCTCGTAGGACAATTTCTATAAACACTGAACAATTAAAACGTCATTTTAGTAAAATAGTATCTTCAGATGATGATGAAGTGCCGGTGACCAGGCCACGAAACACGCACATGTCGCATGATTGGGAACCAGGGACCAATCAGCAGGGAGCTGGATGGGAACGCGCGTTCTGACGCTGTCTTCTTGCACTGGCTGTGGACGTGAATGGATGTCAGAGGAGGTAATCACGTGATAGTCAAGATGGCGACGTTCATGCCGAGGCAGGTATTCTTCGCCGTTTTATACCCCTTATTACATGTATTAATTGTTTAAATGCCGCTCACCGGCCATATCAGAAAGACATTAAATAGCGTTTATTTCGTATTGATATTCACTCTTTATCTCGATTTAACTCGCTGCGAAATTACTTAGCTGGATGACCTAATTAAAGCTCTACTAAGAAACTTTGCGGGGAGTAAAGTCGAGATATCAAGCGAATTTTAATACGAAATAATCGCTAATCACATGTTTACTGATTTGGCTGGAACGTGAGCGTCATTTAGAAATCAAACAAAAGTAATAAAGGGTTTCCCTCTTGACTATCACGTGATTACCCTCTCTGGAATGTGTTGCTCTGATGTGAGGATTTACAGAATAAGTGTGGAGCTATGTGTGTGTCAGTATGTGACTGTGTTGGTTACCCTGGGAGATTAGCTTGCGTGTTTAATTGTAGGATTAGTGACATATAGCTGACTGCAGCAGACGTGAGTTTCCCTCGAGAACGCCGATGACGATTTGTGCCATCCCGTAAGAGGTTTTGTATTAACCTTTCGTTCCATAAAGTGGTCTATGCTAGATTCTTAGGGCGTAGGGTCGTAATTGGCGCGGGCCATTATAAAGATCGGTGAGAGCGCGGGTAACATTGACCTGGAAACTTGAGAAGTTTTAATGAGGCGGAAACTTAGTTTTAGGGATTCTGATTGGCTTGATTTCTCAGAAAATTCGATGGCCGACGGGAAGGCGACCGAAGTAGCCCTCGAGCAGGCGGCTAATCAGACAGTAATAGAAATGGCCTTAAGGGCCGCTGGTGATAAAGCTGCCTTGACCATCGAGAACGTTGATCCGGCTTGAGTCTCGAGTGACGACTGGAATGGTGCGTGCGGTTAAGGAATTTCCATTGGTGACCGCCGTGAAGATGCGTCTGGTTACGGAGTTTCCGCTAGTGACCAGAAGAGTGCGTCCCATGGTTACGTATTCGCCGCGGTTGATTGCCGGAAAAGTGTATCCGGTTACGGAATCTCCGCTGGTGACCACCGGAATATCGAGTTTCCCCAGATGACCGAAGGAAGGACGATGCATCCGGATGCATAGTTACCTTGGGTGACAGCTTGTGGGGTGGAGCTCGAGGTCCTTTCAGACATGGTTCTGAAGGGTGGCGACCCTCTAGTTCTCGCCGTTGGGAGCGGTCTCAGCGGAGGAAATCAGGGAAATATCTTAGCAAATCGTTGTGGTATGGGAAAAAGCTATGCCGAGGCGCCGGTTCCACGTCAAGGATAGAATGATATGTCCAGTGATAAAGGTGAGATCACGAGCGATGCACTTGCGGCAAGAGTGTCAAACGCCCAGAGGTTTTACCGCCTCAATTTGTAAAGGGTTGGGTAGTTTTTCGGGTGTGACGGGACGATTACGGCGACGCGACTTCTTCCGAGTGGGGCGTCAACCCAACAGGAACAAGTGGATGGAGTGTAGTGCCGGTGACCAGCTCACGAAACACGCACACGTCGCATGATTGGGAACCAGCGACCAATCAGCATGGAGCTGGATGGGAACGCGCGTTCGGACGCTGTCCTCTAGCACTGGCTTTGAACGTGAATGGATGTTTTGCCCTGAGGTGAGTCTTTCTGTAAAGGTAAGCGTGGACTTATGTGTGAGTGTGTTTGTGTGTGCGCGTGTGCTTGCGTGCGTATGTGTGTGAGCCTGTGACTGTGTGTGTTGCCCTTGAGGATTAGCCTGCGTGTTTCCAATCAGGATAAGTGACACGTAGCTGACAAGAGTGGACGTGTGTTCCCCTCAGACGATTTGTGCCATCCTGACGAGGACTCAACGTGATGCCAATGTGAGATATATTAGTTGATGTCGTTTCCAGTTCTAGCTAGTTGTTGTAAGAGGAACCCACGAAAAACTAACCGGAGAAACACTACAATGACATACCAGAAAATTAATTTGAATGGGCAAATGAAAGTTCATAATTTTGTAAAATGTATATTTTCAAAGAAATTGTCGTACATTCCAATACAAGGCAATACTTAGATTCAACTGTTTTTTCTTGCTTTTGTCAAAAGTTAAAACTATACAAAACATTCTAAAGTTTAAACTATATATATTTGATACAATTCCTTTTAGATACGAAAGGCTATGAACAAGTTCCCTTAAGTTGCAAAAAGTAGTAGAGATATGAAAATATTATTAAATCAATTAATCTAATGTAATGCTGCTTTCAACAGTGTTAAATAACGCTGTTCTTAATTGATTCAATTGAATAACGTTATGATATATGAACTAGCGGTACCTTATTGAACTTTTAACCATGTAAACAAATATTTACAAAATAATCGACACAATAACCAAAAAAAGAAATGCCTATGCTCATTTCCGGTCATTTTCTTATGAAGATGACTTTGTTTGATATATTATTGATGAAATTTGGATACTACTTGCTTGAAAATTGCAACTTCAATCGGACGAAATGAATGTCTAACACAAAACCTTTCTCTGTAAACGCATACAAAACTATTTTTATTGGTAAAGTTAACTCAAAAATGCGTTCGGTTTCGTTTCAATTGTTTACTTAACCGTAGTGTTTTATAAACATGGCCACTGCAAAAGTCTCCGCTAGAAAGAGTGTTGTCCGTTTAAGCGAAAAACACACACGTATGCGACCTTAATGAGTCTTTCGACAAGACAAATAGAAATGGACATGCAAATTATCCGTTTTCTTTTGAAGATTAATAACGAAAGAGGGATGATTCCGATGCTTCGTCGCCCGCGATCGATCGATTTGATCGAAAGGATGACACGCTATTGACGTTGCTTCTGACTGACGCCAAGATCGGTTGGGATCTCTTGCACGACGGTTTCATTTCATTCACAATGTATGTGAGAGCAAGGAACGACAACTCTGCGTGGAGATGATGATAACTAAAGTACGTGAATCAGTGTTTGAGTTTAATATATATGTACTAAACTTTTTCACAGGTTGGGGTAATACATGTCTGCACAATGGGACACGTTTGCTATGTCAGTTGTATTGATGGCTGTTTTCAGATTCCTATTAAATTCGAAATGTGTCTATCAAGAGGAACATTGGAACTAGTAGATTGTAGGTTCTGCCGTGTGCGTTATTAAAGCCAAATATAATAGGATGTCGTTTGTTTGAGCCTTGTTTTGAGAAAACTGGGCTTAATGCATGTGCGTACAGGCTAATGCGGACTGCACATGCTAATCTGGGATGACACTTTACGCACATTCATTAAGCCCAGTTTTCTCAGAACGCGGCTCATATAATGTAAAAAGAAGAAAACGAGACTTAACTCGATTTCAAATTACAGCCACATACTGGTGGTGTCAATAAATGGACGCCCATATCGCAAACAGATCGACTCCCATTGTAAGCATAGACAGCCATGAAGGTCCACGTACAACCTTTACCTTTACATGTCTTCGATCATGTTGACCGCATTCTGAAACTTTACTTTATCACCTACGGGTGAGTTCCAAACTGATGACGAGTTGTGACCGGGCATATAAACCACGATATCAGATCAAATGTAAACCTCTCCCCCCCCTCCGATGTACGGCTGTGTCAACAGTCACGTTCGGTATGCCTTCTTTGTTGGCTTTTATGTAAGACATACACAAATTCGCCCTTCAACTTGATCTGCTATTCCGACATGGTCATATTATTTTAATATTTTAAGACGCATACCCAGTTTCAATTTTGAGGTTTAAACCAATATACACATACGCTTTGGTTTAAATATAATGTTGTAATAAATCGTTATTTTTTGTGATTTACTTGAAATATTGTACATTTAAAAAATAATGAATTGTATTATATATAAGCATATATATAATGTAATAATATTATACTAAATGTAATTGCAAATTGACTTTAAGAAGTATTTGATCCAATAACAACAGAAGTATAGTGCATGATTTTATAATATTATTAGCATAAGCATTTAAACGCATATATCTTTGCTTATACCTATATTAGTTGCATGTATAAACATACATTAATTAGTTTAAATCCGGTTTGGACAAAGTGCGTACAGCTTCATGATTTTAATTTAGCCATACCTTTGCTTTGGCTTACTTATCTGACATTAAAAAACACCTTTGTCGTTAAGAAACGTTTGTAAACATAGTTTAACCTCGCATCAAGACACACGGCTTCTGGAAGGATCGAAAAGGTTCATTCATTTATTGTACATGCTATTCTTTTTTTTAGGCTAAAAGTTGGAACGAAGAAAGAATGCATGTATTCAAATATTTTATATCAATTTTTTGTTTATGTGTAACACTCTTAACCGATGAATTATTTATTATTTATGTTTAAATAAGGTGATATGTTATTTAGTATATTGTAATTGTCTTGAGTACAGTTTTTTTCTTTATCCACATTGAACATTTTTTACAATGAAATGGTCAAAGTTAATGAATGTAAATCGTAAGAGTTTTCTATAGGTATCATGATCTTTTTAAACCAATAAGTATTTTTTCAGTAAAGTGCAACCGCGCGTTTGAACGGTTAGAAAAATGTCGGATCAGTGTGGGGACTTCATATTACAAACGCGCGGTTGCACTTTACTAAAAATATACTTATTTGTTTTAAAAGATCATGATACATATAGAAAACTCTCACGAATGAGCGGGCTCTCCATTTAATCCCATTAAAAATGGTGAAATATTTAAAAAGACATCATTAAAAATGTTAACTGGGTCGCACTTTATTCTCAAAACACAGATCTTAAAAAGTCACGTGGTATAGGCACCGTGTTTATCTCCTAGGATACAAAAATGCCACGAACAAGGCTACTATGGAGTTTGTAAATGAGCATAGCAATTCATTTTAAAACAGTTGGGGTGATTATCACACTAGTGGAAATATATGTCCTCATTAAAGACACATACATGTGTCTGTGAACGGTAACGTTTACAAGTTTTGTTTCATTACTTTGCAGGTATTTTGAAACAGGAATGTGTTTCGTTGGAAAGGTAAAGCTATTTGAAATACAATTTATTTTTGTTTTTAAAATAACAATAACAGTACTCTTCGCTATTGTATCATTGTTTTTGTCAATGTCACGCTTTATCAACTAGCAATTGCATTTGCGATTTTTATAATTTTGTGTATACACTCATAAGGTTCAATGCATGTTCACCCCACACGATGTGTATATGGCATTGTTATCAAAACAAGTGTGAATGGACAAGCGGTAACAGCTAATAGGCTATGAACCTTAAGTGAAATGCATTTATGAAGGTTTACATAAATAAATTAACACTTTTCTATGAGTAAAAAAAGTGTTTACATATTGTTTTGCTTTCTTGTTTCAGTTTGCTATATAAAAAAAAACAAAGATGGCATTGGCGTTGCATTGTGTAAAAAAAACAATGTCACTGATGCATAATTGGCTACCAATCTTAATATTTTTTTTAAATGTCGTTTTATTTATTGTTTAATTTGTTATTTGTTTCTTACTCTGTTAATCGTTTATGGTATTATTTTGTAGTAGGAGGCCAGATCCAAGAACAAATACAACAATTTCAAAGTATTTGCCCTGAGCTTTACATTTGTTTTCAGTTGACAACAACACGAAATTCATTAACATGGCGTAATGTTAGATACTAATAGACCTTTACATGTATATATATGCTCGTTTATGTTTTATATAACTTATTGACTACGTGTAAGTTTGGGCTATAAAAAACGGTCTCTTGAAAGAGCGGTCGAAATTTAACGATTACTTTACCGTTTACAATGGAACCTCTAAAAACTTACATTTTGCGCTTAAGGGAAATGTTTATGGAGATCGAAACTAGTTGGTTTTATTGTTTTATCCTTGTGTGTGTCAATTTTTGTATGGTAAATTGTCTTGAATCAAAAGGTATGAACACCGTTGACATATGTTTGCAACGGTCGAAGTTTCACTAAAACAATACTAATTGTGATCTTGAATACGCATTTGATAATATTAAGATTTGTTTGTACCCCTTGATTTGTGCGTTTGTCCCAAAGCATGCAGATAATTAAATAAATATGTTAGTTCGGAAAGTATTTACATATTTAAAACATAACTAATAGTTTTACTGTGATGATTATTTGCGACCGTCGCCAAATGCGGCAATATTTAGATGCTCGTAGGCCTAAATGATCCTCAGCCGTCATTCCTTCACAATTTAGCGCTAACAGAATCAATTAATTTTTTTTTTTTTTTTTTTTTTTTTTTTTTTTTTTTTTTTTTTTTTTTTTTTTTTTTTTTTTTTTTTTTTTTACCTGCAAAATTTTATTCACTCCGTAGAATATTACATACATTATGAATTTCATATAACAAAGTAGTTCATGTATAGCAATTTGGTAATTAAATTCAAACATACATTCATATACAATTATAATTGAGTTATAGTACAAGTATGTAACAACAACAACATACACTAGTTTGTTCAATACAAACTAAATTAGTGTTGAATATAAGTATGTACATATCATTTAACATAAAAAATTGCACATTAGAAAAAAAAAAAAAAAAAAAAAAAAAATTAGTATGGGTGCTGAATTGCATTATATACGCAAGCTGATAATGCAGAGTTTACAAGAACAACAAAACAAATTCATATGTATTAGTTGAATTATGTGTTATGGTTAGTTATGTCATTATATGTGATGTCAGTAAATATTTTCACAAGGGACCATATTTTTAATTCTTCATTTGATTTAATTGTGCTTTTGTAAATTTCAAAAGTTTGTTTCATTCTGTTTACAAGTCCGTACTTTGAGGGGATTCTGTTTTTTCTTTGACAATGAAAGATATACCGTTTAAGCTCTAGGCAAACTATATTTAAATCATTCATTTTTGGATTAATAATTCCAAGTACTAGATCCTGACATGTAATGGGAATATGTATGCTTGGTCTACTTCTACGAACAATATCGACAACAAATTTAATAATTTCTTGGGTATATGGACAGTTCCAGAACAAGTGAATTATATTTTCAACTTCCAAATTACAGAATGTACATAGATTATTTGTAGCAATTTTCATTTTGAACATTAGGGATTTTGTTCCCAATATTCTGTGGACTATTCTGTACTGGAGCCATCTGATATATGTTTCCTTAGTTAGATTGAAAACAAGTCCATGCACTTTTTTCCAATCAATATTTAAAAATTCTGAGTTCCATTTAGTGTTACAAGCTGGAATGTCATTGTTTTGAATTAATGTTTTATAAATATGTTTCTCTTCTTTCGGACTGGTTAATATTTTTTTTATGTAAGTTGGTAATATGGGTCCTTTAGTGTTTTTGTCAAAATTTGGCAGGTCTTCAAATTTGTCAATGTATTTCTTTATTACGTTTATTAATCCTTGGTACAATAGGAAGTTTACATTTGTTCCAAGTTGTGTATCCAAAGATTCTTTGGAAATGAAGCAGTTTCTTTCTATCATTATGTCTCTCACAAACCGAATGCCTCTTTCATATAGACATTTAATATAGATAAAGCTATTGCTAATTTTAAAATTATGATTATAAAAAAGAGGCATATCTAAAATATCATCACAATTTAATATTGGCAGCTTTTCAATATACAATATATAGTTTTTCAAAACATCAAGCCAAAATTTATTTCTCAAGTGTAAACATATTTTTTCGGCATACATTTTACCAGTATTGAATAATATTTTAAAATCTATTAACGATTTAGCCAGTGCATAACAATTTCCTTCTCCTGACACTATTCTTTTAAGCCATGTTATTTTCATGTAATTTTCAAAAGAACATATATCTATCATATTTAATCCACCTTCATTATAATCTTTAACAATTACTGTTTTTTTAATTTTGCTCGGTCCTGCCCAAATGAAGTCATAAAAGTATTGATTTATTGTTTTCATAGTGTCTACGCTTGGAGTTGGTAGTGATACAAATAGATGAATAAGTAAAGGTAGAAATAATGATTTAACAATGGTTATCTTTCCTAGAGGAGTAATATTTCTGCGATTCCAATGACTTATTGATCTTTTAATACTTTCGATTTTGTTTTCAAAATTTGTCATTACCATTTTGTCTAAATTAATATCAAACATTATTCCAAGAACCTTAAAGGTAGTAGCTCCCCATGTCAGTTTGTATTTAGTTTTTATTGATCTAGTACTATATTTCATAGAGCCTATCCAAATTAAATTAGTTTTTTCATAGTTTATGTTAAGTCCAGAGTATAATGAAAATTCATGAAGCATATCTAATGTAGAATTAAGAGATGATTCTGATCCGTCCAGAAATAAAGATGTATCATCCGCAAATTGTGATATTTTATATTGTAGGTCATTTATAGTTATACCTTTAATTTCTTTGCTTTCCCTTATTTTAATAGCAAGAATTTCTGCACAAATAATAAAAATGTAAGCGCTGATTGGGTCTCCTTGACGACATCCCCTTTCTATACAAAAAGTATCTGACAAGAATCCATTTATTTGTATGGAGGCCATGGTATTATACAAGAACATAAATATCCATTTTTGAAACATTGGTCCGAAATTAAAAAATCTAATAGTTGTTTCTATAAACTGGAAGGACAAAGTATCGAACGCTTTTTCAAAGTCGATTGTCATAAGTAACCCAGGTAAATTATTATCTTCAGCATATTTCAATATATCGTAAAGTAATCTGGTGTTTTCACCAATAAATCGACCTTTAATGAAACCTGTCTGATCTTTGGAAATTAAAATATCAAGTACTGTCTTTAATCTATTTGAAATGGAACCCGATGCTAGTTTGTAAACTACATTTAATAATGTCAATGGTCGTAAGTTTTTCAGGTAACATCTCGGTTTGTTTTCTTTTGGAACACAAGTAATAATTCCATGTTTTTGTGTTATGGACAAGGAATTTGTAATAAAAGCATAATTTAGACTTCTCACTATGAAGTGGCCTAATTTACTCCAAAAAACCTTAAAGAATTCCGCAGTGAATCCATCAGAACCTGGACTTTTATCATGTTTCATATTTTTAAGTGTTATTGATACTTCTTCAATATTCAGCAGTCCTTCTAATGAGTCAGATTGCACTTTATTTAATTTAGGTATATTAATATTACATAGATCAGCATTAATATCGTATTTTATTTCGTTGTCATTTTTATTGTATAATGTTTTATAAAATGAAACAGCTTCTTTTAAAATATCGTTTTGCTCTGTTAACTTAGCCCCGTTTTCTAATTCAATAAAAGGTATAGACTTATTTGTATAATGATTAGATTCGAGCGAGCAAAAGTATTTTGTGGGTTTTTCTCCATCTTCCATCCATTTAGCTCTAGAACGAATATGAGATCCTTTAAGTTTACTTTCCCTCACATTTTCTAATTCATTTTGTAGCTCACGGAGTTGGTCAGAATTAGTTTCAGTTAATGATTTTTGAAGTATATCAATTTTCTTAATTAGATTTGATTCATGGTTTTTGTTCTGTTTAGCTTTATATGATGAAAAAGAAATAGTTTTTCCTCTTATTTCCATAAGTAATGTTTCAAGAAATAATTGGTCATTGATGACAAACTGTATGGTGCTATTGTGAATATTTTCTATGTTTTCTATGTTGTAGATAGGTATACAGTACTGTAGTTTAATATTTTCTATCAAAGTATTAATGCAGTTTAAATAGTCAATGTCCTTTAAGAGTGAATTGTTGAATTTCCATAGCCCTTTTCCATGTGCTACATCCTCAAAAATTATTTCTAGGTCAATGATGGAATGATCTGACTTATAACATGAATCAATAGTAGATTTTCTAATTTTGGATGACAGATTATTTGAAGTAAGGAAAAAATCAAGTCTAGCCTGTTGTAATGGTGTTAACCGTCTCCATGTATATTGTTGGATAGTGCCATTTAGATATCTGAAAGTATCAATTATATTGTTATCTCTTATAATAGATTGCAGTGTATTTCTTGCATTTTTATTATTGTTAATGGATGCATAATTTTGATAATCCAAGTTTACATCTAATACACAATTAAAGTCTCCACATATTATATATTTATCAGTATTAAAATCTGTTATTTTTTTAAAGAGGTCTGTAAAAAAAGTGGGCTTCTTTTATTATTTCATTACTTAAAGTCATTTTTGCAAAAGTTCTCGGTGACGCAGCCCCTTAATAGCCCATCCTTTAATAAATGTCAAACCTTTACGTTCAATGTCGTGAAATGTGCATTACGCCTCTACAGATTCTAAATGTAATAAAACGTTGATTCAATTTCGTGTTACAAATGCGATTTTCAATTTAAAATACAGGAGCGCATGTATGACTTTAATAATCGTCCCCTTGGTGCAAAAAGGTACACCTTCTTATTTCAATATCACATAGTACCTTTTTGCACCAATGCATGTATTTTTGTTTTGTTTTATATTGTTTTCCTGATGATGAATGAAAACAAGATAAATTAAGCATAGTCTATTTTACTTTTAGTGTTAGTCGTTTCCAGTCTGATATCTTTATGAAATTTAATTTTGTTTTAGTTCTTCCATTTGCATTGATGTTTCAGATACAACTTAGTGAATAGCGATAGTCTAACATTTCATCTGCTTCATAGAGGGAACTATGATAAGCATTTTACATTTGATGTCCCATATTGTCGTTGATTGAATGAACAAACTAAATGAGTTTGAAATTAACTGAAATTAGTTTAAATTCATAAGTCCACATTGGGACAACGCCATCAATGAGTTTGTATGTTCTTCATGCGACATGTCTTTGGCAAAATAAATGATTAGTTGTATTATGAAACAAGTCAGGGCTTGAAAAGTACGCCATGTTGTCTTTTGTTGAAGAAGTATTGGCAAACAACGGCTTTAAAGTGTAAATATGTTAATTTACATAGTTTTCGAGTTAACTCAACATAGTTAAGGATTAATCCCCGACAGTGATCATAATATAACATTCATGATTTCCACCAAATAACACTCACATGTATATGTTTAACTGTTATTAAATATGATAAATATACGGTTTATGTGTCACCAACTTTATACTTTATGCTCATTATTTAATTAAACAAGTTAGTTATTTTGTTCGTTTGAGGTTCGTAATTGCAGGAAATGCCAACAAGACTTAAAGGGGCCTTTTCACGTTTGGGTAAATTGACAAAATTGAAAAAAAGTTGTTTCAGATTCGCCAATATTCGTTTTAGTTATGATATTTGTGAGGAAACAGTAAAACTGAATATTTTCCATGATCTAAAATAGCCATTATATGCAACTTTTGACGATTTATAAACCCGAAAATTAAAAAGCGTTGCAACGCGAAACGAATTAATAATTTGGAGAGTTCTGTTGTTGTCGTTATATTGTGTGAAACTACGAGGATTGCTTATATAAGGTATAAAATACTTGTAGCTTTGTATCTAGAAGGATGGCCGAGTGGTCTTAGTGGCAGATATTTTACTCCAGGGTTCAGTGGTTCGAGCCCTGCTGAGGGTTACCTTTTTTATTTTTTTATTTTTATTTTTGATTTTTTACGAGAGCTTTTTATATTCAATGTTTACAATTATCAATATAAAGCATTTAATGACAGACTTCAAAACATGCTAAAATATGTGAAAAGGCCCCTTTAATGCGCAGCGGAGTCCACTACGAATGCAGTAGCTAAAATGGAGGGCTATTTTGTAGCAAAGCGTTGCTGAATACATTACATTCTATTGTTACAATACATCTGTTAGCACAGGTCAGTAAGGTCTCTCCCCTATTTTAAAGCTTCTAAAACATTACACGATTGTTTGCATTTTTACTTAACTCGCAACGCGAAAGTTCCCATTATCTGATCAGAGCTTTATCATTGCTTTTCTAACTAACATTGCGAAAATTATCACATTGTCAGTTAATTTTGTTTTATTAGTCCAGTGCAATAAATAAAGCACCGCGTTGTATAGTAAGGTTTCTCTTCCCCTGGTGAGGCTGAAGCTTGATGTGTACATGTATTCTAATTGTGTGAACCACTGCAGAATAGAACATACACATATATCAGATTAGAACTTTTATAACCTCATACAAGACGAAGAGTATAAGCGTGTACTTTGTGATAAGCATTTTACTGTCAATCACATGCCTGCTTATTCTTCAAAACTCTGTTATATTTTCAATGAATAGTGAAGTTATTGCAATCAAAATAAACTATTAGAAAAAAGGCGTGCTTGGTCCGTTATACTCCTTAATGCTATATTCGCAAAGTGACGATGGTATATATTCCGTTCACGCAAAGCGACTTTAGTATATAGTTATTCGTCGCAAGCGACTGTTCTATGTATACTGTTCGTACCCATCATATAATAAACATATAAAAGTGATTTTGTTCACATTCGTTGATTTAAATAACGTGGATTCGTAAAAAAATAATATTCGTTTGATGGTAAGTTCTTTATATCTTTTTTCCCATAAACCCGAAACAACAGTGTCTATGAGTTTCATCGATTCTAACGCCAATTACGTCAAATTAACATGAGTCAAATGAATAACGTGTCAATTAACCGCATCGTTCGAATAATATCGTCTATATATGGCGATAACGTCTTCTCTAAAGCTTTGAGTAACATCACACAAACAGTCCAATTAGTGGTACCCACTTTGTCTTTTGTAATTTTAATAATACAGCGGTGGTATTTATTACATTTTGACACGACGCCAGTTAAGCACGTGACAAAAGCACGTACCAAACAGCGAAATCGTACGTGCTTACAATAAAGCAATATGTAACTTTCAGATATTGTGTCATTTTATTATGTCTATTCATTGGGTAAAATAATACGATATTTAATATTTCGTTTTGTTTGTTGGCGAAAATTGTAAAAGTATGGCCTTGGGATATTTGCAAACTATATCAACATTATGCCCAAGACACACTAGAACATATGAGCCATGCTCTGTGAAAAAGGGGTTTAATGCATGTGCGTAAAGTGTCGTCCCAGATTAGCCTGTGCAGTCCGCACAGGCTAAACAGGGACGACACTTTCCGCTTTTATTGTATTTTTAGTTTCAAGGAAGTCCCTCCTTACCGAAAATCAAGTTTAGGCGGAAAGTCTCATCCCTGATTAGCCTGTGCGAACTGCACAGGCTAATCTGGGATGACGATGTACGCACATGCATTAAACCCAGTTTTCTCAGAACAAGGCTCATATGTACTAAGTACTATGCCATGCAATACTCACAATACATAAACTAATCCTCATACAGATTTTACCTCTATGCGACAGGCATACATTGCGTCAAAGCAGACCGTTTTGACATATTCAGCAGCATGTTGGATTTTTCTTTTCGATTTAGATTACATTTTTGTAACAAAGGTATTTATAAAAGGCCACGAAGTATTGCCAATATGTCTTTTTTTACATTGGTAGTTTAAGTTTAAGATCGTTCTCATTACAGTATACAAACAAAATCATTTCAAAAGTATAGACAGATTAATAGACATGAAAAATACAATGCATTCATTAATCATGATTATGAAAAACTAACACGAAGAAGGGTAACGATGCTTGATAATTGGTGATAACATCGCTGCATACTGCAATAAGTTGCATCAAATGAAGCGTTCGCACAAATAATTACTGACCCTTCGGTTATATTAATCGTGAATGTCACACTTTTTTCACAACATGACAATTATCAGACCCCTAATAGATTTCCATGCCCATAGCCTTGTTGGGGTAATGACGTTGCTCTGTAACTAAGTAATCGTCGATGTCACAACCATTAGAGGTGTTTTCCCATTAGTGTGCCAGCGTAAGAACAGTTTCGCAGAACATGTGATGCGGTATATTGCACACGCCAATAATTAGTTATTGCACCCATATGACAGACCAAGTATTGCGGATTATTAGACACGACAATAACACTGTTTAATAAATTGACAAAATTTCACGTTGCGTGAAGCATGACCGTATAAATGAATGCAGTACACATATAATTTTTGAACACATGCTTATAAAATAAAGTTATTCTGATGCATTTTACTCTGCCATAAGCAGCATAAAAATCTGTCTTTTATGTACTAGTTGAAATTGTTAAGAAATCTGTGGCATATTTAAATAATCAAAAGGGTTCATTAAACTTATAAATCGTTTCATGCTAAATTAACGTTCATAAAAACATGAGACGAGAATTGAGTTGGAATACACACACAATTACTTTTAATCATAACAGCGAATATACAAATGGTATATTCCATCCCTCGATACTTGCCGTTTCAAAAGAACTCAAACGTACCGTGTGTATTTATAAACCCGCACGAATTACCAATCTTATGGTTCAATCTTCGCATGAATTACCAATCTTATGGTTCAATCTTCGCATGAATTACCAATCTTATGGTTCATTCTTCGCATAGCGATATTCAATATCAACGGGAATGTCAAACGATGACAAACATATTAGTCCCGTTCTGAGAAAACTGGGCTTAATGCATGTGCGTAAAGTGTCGTCCCAGATTAGCCTGTGAAGTCCGCACAGGCTAATCAGGGACGACACTTTCCCCCTAAATTGGATTTTTGCTAAGAAGAGACTTTATTGAAACGAAAAATATCAAAAAAGCGGAAAGTGTCGTCCCTGATAAGCCTGTGCGGACTGCACAGGCTAATCTGGGGCGACACTTTACGCACATGCATTATGCCCAGCTTTCTCAGAACAAGGCTCATATATACATTTTATATACACCCTTGCGCAGGCCTAATAATAGCAAATCTAATTGTCTGATACAATCGAGAGGCGTACCTACGTAAATGTATTACAAACATACATGTCGATAAGCGCCTCTCTACTGCCTACTGCAATAGAAAAATACTACAATATACTCCATAACTACGCCAAAAAAACTCGTGTTTTCTGAGAAATCCGCATTAGGTAGAATTAACAGAAATCATTAAGAGCTTTATGAAAAGAATTCTCTGATCGATTTCGATGTAATCATAATGTACCTTTTAAAAATCAATTCCATATTTACAAGTAGTAAGTTGTGAACATGTTTTAAATACAATTCATGTTTCATACAACAAGAAACGCGACGTTGCAAAGCGCCTAATAGCTACACTTTGGTGTGTTTCAGTAAATGTCACATTCACGTAGGGATGAGTGTTTTTAGAAGACATTTAATCTTGTATGATGATTTAAATTCTTTATATGATCTAATCGAAGTTTAAATTTTCTCTTACACACGCTGTTGCGCCGTGTTTTAATAAACCTATTTGTACTCTATTCCAGTCTGTCGACATTTAAACACATGGTTTAAAATAATAATATGCGAACTATGAACTCAACAATTGAATGAAAATATACAATTACATGTATACATGTGCCTTTATAAAAAAGGAGAAAGGCAAACAGAACTATGAAACATGTGAACGTTTAGGAACAAATCGTTTCATTTATATCGTTTTATATGACTGTAATATTTGTGGTCAATATGCGTTGTATAAACGAAAGTTGTATATCGGCGTTGCTTATAGATCATATTGTTGAGCGGTTTGTGATACATATTTTGAGATGTTTATTTTTTTCCAACACATTTTATTTCGTGATTGCATCTACATACCATATGGATAATAACAATATTTTTTTCAATCAGACATAAGAAAATGGCAACACAAATACATGTTATGCATCCAACACATATCATAAGTTATACGGTCAACAAATCAGCCGTAACAACGGATGCGGCAAATGATTGTTGTCCAGTATTTCTATGACTAATTGGACACAAAGGTGTGTTTTCACACATATTGTGATATAATCGACTCGGATTTGTCATTTGGTTTTAGACTGATAACTCATGCATTAAATTTGACTTTGATACATATTGTCTCTAATTAAATTAATCATATTGCAAGAATAAAAAACACCAATATGAACATATTTATAGAAACAGTAAAAGCAATCAAACACAATACATATTTATCCAAACAAACAGTACTTGCGTTGCATACAAATCTATAATAGTAAAAGGAAGAGTTTTCTCCTAAATAGATATACGTGTTGGCATTAATTGATTTGTGTAGGTGGAAAACGATCGTCTCTAACATCAATGACATTAAAGGGATATGGCTTGCGTCGCGTATAATTTGTTATTTGTAATTTCCTAGCCGAAGTACATCTACATTCATTTAAATAATGACGGAAGTGGCAAGCCTTACTTCAAGAATGTAAATGCCCAACGAGGACTGTAGTTCTGAAAAAAAAGCTTGAATATTAAAAGCCTCCTCAAACATAGACGAATCCATATGACGAAGCTTGGCGAAAAGGGTAAATTTATGAATTCTAGCGAATTCTTGCCGAAATTGTTTGAAAATTTGTTTCATTGTGTAATATTATCACGAAAGGTGGACGTAGAGGAGCTATTTGGTGCGAATGATTTACGAAGTTTGACGAACAGTTACTGCAATTCGCTAGAAAGCGTTAGGTCGCGTAAATAATATTCGTTCTTTCGGTTAGCGATTAGGAGCTATTAAGAGCGTAAAGATACTAATGTAAGCGCAACCTTGCGCATAATTGCGCATACCGCCGAATATTTCCGAAACGGTGTTTCTGCATCCGGGCGTTTTGATATAGACTAACCTTTTTCCGACTCGACTATGCATGTTGATTATGCATGAAGTCTTGTTCAATAAGATTTTGCGTAAATTTCGTGTCTTACTTTTACTATTACTTCCCTTTATAACGCCAATACAAAAACAACAATACTCTTTATTAATTTATTCCACTAATATGTTACACTTTATTTCAATCTCTAATTTGGCAACATATTGTTTTGCCATGGCACACACCCCGCTGGAGAGTTGACCCAGTGCTTCAGATTTTTTCTCACAATCTTGCCTTTTTTGGTTGCTGTGTTGTGGCCCCTGATATTGACATTTCTGGTATTCTCCAAGTTGCGAACTCTTCTCCATTCCCCATGAACCAGATCGCCTCTTCTGTCATCTTGGTCAACCAGTGCATTCTGCATGGTGGGGTACCGGATCCTCATCAAGTTGTGGAGAATGCAGCATGTCTTTACAATCAGCCTTACTGTGGATGGGCTGTGGTTAATCTTTGTATCTGAAATTACAGATGACCAGCATTGTTATGTGTTAAAAGTTAACGTGAACATTTCTTTTATAAATGAAATTGTGTTTTGAAAAAGGGTATTGCAGTAAAGTTCTGCTATTAAGATTACTTCGAAGATTTAAAAAAAAATGCGGTTTTTGACAATATTAACGTCCCAAATGGTTAATTTATGAAGGAAAATGGTCCGATATTAAGACCACTTCGCTATTGAGACCACTTTTTTTGCCTGGTCGTAATAGCAGAGCTTTACTGTACCTGGAATCGGTAGGCCAAAATCCCAAATGCATTTTCTAATACTCTCCTAGCCCTAGATGACCGGTAGTTCAGGATTCTTTCGTCTCTTGTCAGGACTCTTTGTCCATTGGGTTTCTGCGTGTTCTCGCTAAGGCCGAAATTGTCTTCTCCAATCAAGAAATAGGGCATGTCGACGGTGTCATTTGGAAAGGGCTGTGGGTCTGGAAATCCAATGGTTGCACCATCTAAACGAATTCTGATTCATTATAAATCTTGGCATCTCCAATTGGACCATATCATGAAAATACAAAAGAATAAGAAATTGTAAGTATACAACTGTACATTGAAAACAGAACTAAATGTATATAATTTATGTAATTAAAAAATAATGCAGTTAAATTTATGTAGACTAATACTCACTACCCAATACTCAATACTCACAACATACGAACGTGTAGTCCGAGTCGACAATGGCCAGTAAGATGATACTGATGAGAACGAATTTTTCTGAAGTCTTATTCGCCAGTACACGCAAGACTTTCGCCTATGTGTGAGGAGGCCTTAAGATGTTGCGTGTTCCTTTGTTTAAAGCCTCCTCACACATAGGCGAAAGTCTCCCGACGTCAACTAACGTGTACTGGCGAATTAGACTTCAGCAAAATTCGTTCTCATTAGTATATGTACGTTGCGATTAGTTCTGTTCGTCGGAAAATTTTAAACATGTTGAAAAATTGTTGGCGAATAAAAGTTTCGTCTATCGTTCGTTAAAATTCGTTTCAATACGTTAGCCGATCGAAAAGTCTTCGCATAGCGTTCGTCAACTGGCGTTAGAGGTCGCAGCTCTCAGCTAATTTGCATATCATGATTACTTGATTTGCATATCAGGCGAAAGAGGACGATCCGAAAACAAAGCTTTGCGATAGCTTGCGAACTTTTGCGAACTATAGCGAGGATTTGCGTATTGTAGCGAATTAAATCCGACTCATTTAAGCGATTAATAACGAAAAGTAAACGTTCAGAAAACGAACGGTATACGCTTGTAAACGTATCCATCCAAAGGGTAAGTACGATAAGCGAATCAATGCGAATCCATCCGAATAATAGCGCTCCTGATTGTTTTAGTAGTTTGTGAAGACATATGCCTAGATTTCATATAAATTATATTGAAGGTATCATTATTTCTTCGTCAAACGGAAGATATACAACGTCTGAAACTGCAGTATGTTGCTGCTTTGGCCAATCAAGAAGTAGTCCAGCAACGACTAAACATACACCGGTTTCTCAGAGGCCGACTTAGGTGGAGAAGAGGAGCCAGAGCACGTAATATCCGGAGAAGACCATGGCTGCATCCCGGGAGACGGCGCCAATTTGGCATCTATGATCAGCTCATGGTTGAGCTCAGAAGAGAATATCCTGGAACATTTAAGAAATTCCTCCGCATGCCTTCTGAAATGTACGATGCAATTTTGGGAAGAGTTCGTCATCGCCTCTTGAAGCAACACACTCGGTACAGGGAGTTCTTGGATCCAGGGCTTAAGTTAGCTGAAACACTACGGCACCTGGTTTCTGGTGTTAAGTTCTCAGACATGCAGTATTCCTGGCGGATCGCTGAGAATACACTCTCTGTAGTGGTCAGAGACGTGTGTCATGCTATATGTGAAGAATAGGTTGATGAGGTTATGACAGCCCCCTCCACACCTGAAGAATGGAGACAACTGGCTGATGGTTTCCTTAAGAATTATAACTTTCCAAATTGCGTTGCTGCTATTGATGTCAAGCACATAGCTATCAGAAAGCCTGTCAGCTCTGGTTCCTTATATTATAATTATAAGGGATTCTTCAGCATCATCTTACTGGCTATTGTCGACTCGGACTACAAGTTCGTATGGTGTGATCAGGGTGGTGAGTATAAGTCTACATAAATTTAACTGCATTATTTTGTAATTACATAAATTATATAAATTTAGTTCAATTTTCAATGTACAGTTGTATACTGACAAGTTTTTATCCTTTTGTATTTTCAGTAGGATGTATGGTGCAGGATGGTTCCATTGGATTTCCAGACCACAGCCCTTTCCAAATGACACCGTTAACATGCGCTATTTCTTGGTTGGAGATGACGCTTTCAGCCTTAGCGAGAACATGCAGAAACCCTATGGACATAGAGTCCTGACAAGAGACGAAAGAATCTTGAACTACCTGTTATCCAGGTCTAGGAGAGTATCAGAAAATGCATTTGGGATTTTGGCCTACCGATTCCAGGTACAGTAATGTTCCGCTATTAAGACCAGGCAAAATAGTCTCAATAGCGAAGTAGTCTTAATATCGGACCATTTTTCTTCATAAATTAACCATTTGGGACTTGAATATTGTCAAAAACCGCATTTTCTTTTTAATCTTCGAAGTGGTCTTAATAGCGGAACTTTACTGCAATACCCTTTTTCAAAACACAATTTCATTTATAAAATAAATGTTCACGTTAACTTTTAACACATAACAATACTGGTCATCTGTAATTTCAGATACTTCTCACAAATATGAACCACATCCCATCCACAGTAATGCTGATTGTAAAGACATGCTGCATGCTCCACACCTTGATGAGGATCCGGTACCCCACCATGCAGAATGCACTGGTTGACCATGATGATAGAATTGGCGATCTGGTTCCTGGGGAATGGAGAAGAGGTCGCAACTTGGAGGATACCATGAATGTCAATATCAGGGGCCACAACACAGCAACCCAAAAGGCAAGATTGTGAGAAACACTATGAAGCACTGGGTCAACTCTCCAGCGGGTTGTGTGCCATGGCAAAACAGGATGGTGCCACATTAGAGATTGAAATAAAGAGTAACATATTAGTGGAATAAATTAATAAAGAATATTGTTGTTTTTGTATTCGCGTTATAAAGGGAAGTAATAGTGAAAGTAATACACGAAATTTCCGCAAAATCTTTAATGAAAAAGACTTGATGCATAATCAACATGCATAGTCGAGTCGAAAAAACGTTAGTCTATATCAAAACGCCCGGATTCAGAAACACAGTTTTGGAAATATTCGGCGGTATGCGCAATTATGCGCAAGGTTGCGCTTTCATTCGTATCTTTACGCTCTTAATAGCCCCTAATCGCTAACCGAAAGAACGAATATTATTTTCGCGACCTAACGCTTTCTAGCGAATTGCAGTAACTGTTCGTCAAACTTCGTAAATCATTCGCACCAAATAGTTCCTCTACGTTCACCTTTCGTTATAATATTACACAATGCAACAAAGTTTCAGACAATTTCGGCAAGAATTCGCTAGAATTCATAAATTTACCCTTTTCGCAAGGCTTCGTCATATTGATTCGTCTATGTGTGAGGAGGCCTTTATCAATCACACAGTCCACGAGAAAACTTATGCACGTCATGTATAAATTAACGAGAGATCATGAATGTTAAAGGTCACTCAACTGAAGCATGCAGAACATAACATGTCATGAACAGGGTTTTGGATGTTTGTAACAATTGTTTTTGTATCAAATGTTTTCATAACTCAATATGTCACATACATGTATTCGATATGGTAAGATATCTGAGTTAGTATAATGGATGACAAAGTTATAGTTGTAGTAAATAATTGTATTGCCAAATTAGGTTTGAGGAAGGTGAACATGAGTTAAAAGGACCTTTTCACAGATTTTGGTATGTTTTGTCTAAATTAAATGCTTAAATTTATATTGGTTAACATCGGATTATTTGTGTATCATTTCAAACAATTTGTCATCTACAATTTAGCTTCAAGAGAGCGTATCAAGACTTTCTGCTTAAGCAGGATCGTTTTAATTTGCACGTCATACTATTTTAAAACACACTGGAGAAAAGTTCATTAAATTAACCAATTTACCTTCTTTCATTAATTTGATAATATGGTGACAAACAAATCTTTATTTTGATACTGTACTTATGAAAACACTCGTTTTAAAGTTGAATTCTATTTTTCAAACATAAACAATCATTTGTTGTTTGATTTGTAACCGAATAAGCGTAAGTGGACACGAACAAGCCATGGTTATGGCGAAATAATCTCAATAACATCTGTTCAGTTGAGAAATATTGATGAAAACCACTAAATAATTAACTTATAGAGTTATTATTGAAAACAAGTTAAGTTGGCAAAACTCTTCACAAATTTCATGAAATAAAGCCTGCTATTGATTCTGTAACATCATTTAGAAATTCGGACAGAAAGGATCAAATACGTATGCTACCATGTTTGTCTTTTCCTGCAAGGTTTCTGCAACTGTTGTTGGGCGTGTGAGACAAGCGCCTGATCGTCGGCTAAGTCAAAAACGTCCAACTATTTAAATAGTGTCAACTGGATTCTGTTCCGCTTCTGATCCGACGAGGTGTTTATGCCCCAGTCTATGGCAAGCAGAAAAATGAAAGATGAGAGTAAGTGATCGACAAGACGGCTTCCATTTGACACTGGATTTTACCGTACGGCGTTATACGTCCTCCAACTGGAGGTCCACCTTCTCCCAGGTCCATGATGTCTGGTGTTGGTCTGTTTGGCGTTTTGGTAGCAAGGTTTCGACAGGATAGGGTAGCTAGCCATTCTCCCAACCCTCATCCTTTTTCAGCGCCCGGGGCACACCGGTGGGATATGTTATCATTATAATGTTTAAATTTATTTGAGGACGGCTTTATATAAACGGTTGGGATCCAATAGTGACTTTGTCAATCGATATATGTAATTGTTTCGGTGGTTTGACTCTCTTAGGCAAAAGATATGTATAGGAAAGTGCCTACATCAACAACTTAATGAGGAACATACATAATTATACATTACTCGTGTATGATATTTTCATAACCAGAAGCTGCTTGACACAACCAACTAAACTGATTAACCCTTCCCGAATACCATACTTATGTAATTTTCCATTTGCTATACACCGTTTCAGAATATTCCTCGTTAAATACCAAAACATATCATGAACTATTTAATACCAAGTTTTGTTTCAAAATACGCAATAACATCTATGTGTGATGTTGACGTCATTTTGTTTTGTCTTATAAACACATCTTTGATAACTGCTATAGTTGACCGAATATATGTATGGACAACAGAAAGTAGTTCGGCTACTAGTATGATACGGAAACACACAAAAACGGACAATAAGCGGATGGGGTTGTTCGTTTATTGTTTAATACGATACGTGTTAGTGGAAAAAAAGATATCCAATAAACAAGAATATTTGCAACTCTGAAATAACTATACTACTGTACAATAGCATGCACCCTTCAAATATGTTTTTATTAAAATGTAATACAGTAATAGAACCGTGTGTATCAAAACAAGAATTTGAGACGTGCGACATATACAAATTTGAAATTTTCAGATTATAAGAGTATAACCGAAACGTACGAAACCATTTCCAATGATAACGAATAAGATAGATGTTTAAACTATTTCATTACTTGTTCAGAAGAACACCGATTCACCGATATTGACGTATTAACAGTTGCAATCATCTGATTCCTTATTATATGTAATAGTAAATCGCCTATTTCTAAGTGAAATACAAGTGTTCAAAATAAAAACTAAAATGTCATATGATATACAAAATGTAATTTATGTATAAGTATTCAATGGATTCAAAAAAAAAAATAATATAGGCCAAACTGGCGATAAACTTAGAAATAGGCGATCTGTCAATGAACAACAAATGTGATATAACAATATTTCAGCTAGGTTAGCAATATATATATATATATATATATATATATATATATATATATATATATATATATATATATATATATATATATATATATATATATATATATATATATATATATATTGTATTGTATTTCCAACATAATTTTACGTGTTGTGTAATATAACAAAAAGGCATTCTTTTCATACCTTAATTCAAGTTTTACTTTACATTTACTCATATATCTTTCTTATATAAATACATAGAAATTGCGAATGTGAATGAGATAACACTCTAAAACTAAGAGAAAGGATAACTATTTAACCCATGTATGCCTAGCGTCTAGAAAAAGGCCTTGGCAAACAGCGTAGACCCAGATGAGACGCCGCATGAGGTGGCGTCTCATCAGGGTCTTTGCTGTTTGCTTAAAGGAATTTCATTAAGAAATTTTCTAAATATAGAAATAAATATACTAGACATCCCTAATTTTGGAAATAAATTGATCCAATTTTAAAGGATGGAAGAGCCCACTAGGCATAAATGAGTTAATGAAGAGCTATGCCATCGCAGGCGAAAAAAATAACCAGTAGATAATCATGACCGTATTGTGTGTTCAAATAATTGTAGTTTCTTATTAGACCATGCAACAATGTTATCGTACGACACTGAAGAATTAACCGAAATTAGTCAACTTATTTCTCTGTTGGCTTGCATCTACTGGTCAATCTCATCGGACAGTTTTCTCTTCACCTTGACCAAGGGTCCAGAAACTCCTCCGCACATTCGGGCGGACAGGTTCCAGCACTAAAAAGCAAGAAAAACAATACAGCTGAATAAACGTATCACGTGGAGAGCAATGTGTCAATTTTAACAAAATTGCCCATATAAATATTGTTACCGAAATAAATGCATTTAAAAAAGCTTCTCATGCAAAGATAAGCAAAAATATCAACGCAAAATATCATTTATATAAATAGTTCATTATAAATGATAAGATCGTATAAAGATGAGAAATTCCTAAAAGAAGTATTTTAAACATGATTAAAAACAGCATCACGGCAATGTAAAGAAGACAAAATGATGCGGCGTCTCATCAGGGTCTAAACTGTTTGCTAAAGGAATTTCTGTAAAAAATAATCTAAATATAGAAATAAATATACTAGACATCCCTAATTTTGGAAATAAATTGATCCAATTTAGAAGGATGGGAGAGTCCACTAGGCATAAATGGGGCTCGATTGTTCATTGTCGGCTTGGGTACTACTTACATGTACCCCGGGTACTCTTAAGTATACTTACATGTACCCCGGGTACGGTAAATATACTAAAACGTACCAGGGAATTTTAACGCTAAATCGGTCGTTGTCGGCTTTTTAAAAAAATCAATTATGTTAACATTTATGTCAAATTTTCTGTTAAATGGCCTCTATATCATCGAAACTAATACTTAAAAAGCATGGTGATGCAGTTTTTTAAAGAGAAGTATGAGATAAACAATTTCGTTTTACGGTAATCGGTAGCGCGTTTTACGACATCGGATTTTGGGCGGGAATACAAATCGGTTACAGTCTTATATCGACCGGGTACGTTTATGGATTTTTACCGTACCCGGGGTACATGTAAGTACACTTAAGAGTACCCGGGGTACATGTAAGTAATACCCGAGCCGACAATGACCAATCGAGCATAAATGGGTTAAGGGAGAAGCCGTAGTATGACGATACATACAACACAAACTGAAATGTTGCACTTACTGTGTACAGAGTTGTTTGCATTTCTCTTTGACAATGTCGAGAATGTTTGCTCCATTATTGTTACGCTGGGGATGAGGTGCAAACACCTGGCTGCACGTCGCTATGACTACCAAGGTCACAACAAATACCCGTGTATAGTTCATGGCCTGAAATATTATTGTTGATTTCGTTACTTACCACATGAATCTACAAAATTATTATTAAATTGATCCAATTTTAACCACTGTGAAGTCACAATAACAAATTATTTTAACCATCATACCAACAGATTTAAGTTGTGCGTAGTTTTATACGCAACCAAATTGTAAAGCTTATGTTTAGTTCACTTATCATTCAAGTAGTTGAACATTGCGTAATACATTACAAAACATAAATAAGCGACATTTACTTCCTTAGTTGCTCGGGCACTCAGACCAACGCAGATATAAGAGTAGATATTAGCCGCTGAACTTACGACTCAATGCTCAAAATACCAACAAGCTTGATAATTTTGTCAAATTCAAACGAAGATTTATCGCAATTGAAACATGAGATTATATTCCTTTCATATTAGAGTTTTATTTCGCTCAAAGATATGACATGTATTCTTAGGAAATTAACGGACTCAAACGATCTCAAATTTTTAAGATATCGAATGTGTACTATAATATTTTTTTTATCAACCAAGCTCTCGATTTTGCATTGTCTAGAAAGACAATTTTTATCAGAACCTGTGAACTTTCGAACAATTTTTTGTTTGTAGCTCCGCGGATTATGAAATAAAACGTCCAATTTAATAAGTAATTTCGTTACAGTTGAATAGAAGAAATAATTTATAGAAAACAATTGATCAATTGTAAAACTGTTTTCAACAGTATAAAATAAGTAATTAAATAACGTTGATCTCAATACATATATACAGATACATTTACCTTATGCAACGTTTATCCAAACAGGCAAATATTTTCAGAATAACCGACTTGTGAAGAAAGTTACCATATAAAGCTCCTCTGTGCAAAAGTATGGTCGTCTTGTTATGATGCTAACTTTGCGAGCACGACCCTTGAACGCCTGTGAAAGATGTAGGACAATATAACGTAAAAAGGCGATATCGACGGAAACCAAAAAACGTATATTTTTGGACAATCGGGTAAAAGACCTTAAAGGGATCTTTTCACGCTTTGGTAAATTGACAAAATTGAAAAAAGTTGTTTCAGATTCGCAAATTTTCGTTTTAGTTATGATAATTGTGAGGAAACAGTAAAACTGAACATTTACCATGGTCTAATATAGCCATTATATGCATCTTTTGACGAATTTAAAACCTAAAAATTATAAAGCGTTGCAACGCGAAACGATTGAATAATTTGGAGAGTTCTGTTTTTGTCGTTAAATTTTGTGAAACTACGAAGATTGCTTATATAAGGTATAAAATACGTCAAGTATATGTACTCGGCGGAATAGCTCAGTAGGCTAGAGCGTTTTTACTTCAGGACTCTGGCAGGACTCCAGGGGTCACTGGTTCGAAACCTGTTCCGGGCAATGTTCTTTTCCTTTTTTTAATTTTATTCTTGATTTTTTACTGGAGCTTTTACGATCCAATGTTTACATTTATCAATATAAAGCATTTAATGAATAAGTTAAAAAATGCCAAAATCTGTGAAAAGGCCCCTTTAAATAACATCTATGTGTGATGTTGACGTCATTTTGTTTTGTCTTATAAACACATCTTTGATAACTGCTATAGTTGACCGAATATATGTATGGACAACAGAAAGTAGTTCGGCTACTAGTATGATACGGAAACACACAAACACGGACAATAAGCGGATGGGGTTGTTCGTTTATTGTTTAATACGATACGTGTTAGTGGAAAAAAAGATATCCAATAAACAAGAATATTTGCATTTCTGAAATAACTATACTACTGTACAATAGCATGCACCCTTCAAATATGTTTTTATTAAAATGTAATACAGTAATAGAACCGTGTGTATCAAAACAAGAATTTGAGACGTGCGACATATACAAATTTGAAATTTTCAGATTATAAGAGTATAACCGAAACGTACGAAACCATTTCCAATGATAACGAATAAGATAGATGTTTAAACTATTTCATTACTTGTTCAGAAGAACACCGATTCACCGATATTGACGTATTAACAGTTGCAATCATCTGATTCCTTATTATATGTAATAGTAAATCGCCTATTTCTAAGTGAAATACAAGTGTTCAAAATAAAAACTAAAATGTCATATGATATACAAAATGTAATTTATGTATAAGTATTCAATGGATTAAAAAAAATAATAATATAGGCCAAACTGGCGATAAACTTAGAAATAGGCGATCTGTCAATGAACAACAAATGTGATATAACAATATTTCAGCTAGGTTAGCAATATATATATATATATATATATATATATATATATATATATATATATATATATATATATATATATATATATATATTGTATTGTATTTCCAACATAATTTTACGTGTTGTGTAATATAACAAAAAGGCATTCTTTTCATACCTTAATTCAAGTTTTACTTTACATTTACTCATATATCTTTTTTATATAAATACATAGAAATTGCGAATGTGAATGAGATAACACTCTAAAACTAAGAGAAAGGATAACTATTTAACCCATGTATGCCTAGCGTCTAGAAAAAGGCCTTGGCAAACAGCGTAGACCCAGATGAGACGCCGCATGAGGTGGCGTCTCATCAGGGTCTTTGCTGTTTGCTTAAAGGAATTTCATTAAGAAATTTTCTAAATATAGAAATAAATATACTAGACATCCCTAATTTTGGAAATAAATTGATCCAATTTTAAAGGATGGAAGAGTCCACTAGGCATAAATGAGTTAATGAAGAGCTATGCCATCGCAGGCGAAAAAAATAACCAGTAGATAATCATGACCGTATTGTGTGTTCAAATAATTGTAGTTTCTTATTAGACCATGCAACAATGTTATCGTACGACACTGAAGAATTAACCGAAATTAGTCAACTTATTTCTCTGTTGGCTTGCATCTACTGGTCAATCTCATCGGACAGTTTTCTCTTCACCTTGACCAAGGGTCCAGAAACTCCTCCGCACATTCGGGCGGACAGGTTCCAGCACTAAAAAGCAAGGAAAACAATACAGCTGAATAAACGTATCACGTGGAGAGCAATGTGTCAATTTTAACAAAATTGCCCATATAAATATTGTTACCGAAATAAATGCATTTAAAAAAGCTTCTCATGCAAAGATAAGCAAAAATATCAACGCAAAATATCATTTATATAAATAGTTCATTATAAATGATAAGATCGTATAAAGATGAGAAATTCCTAAAAGAAGTATTTTAAACATGATTAAAAACAGCATCACGGCAATGTAAAGAAGACAAAATGATGCGGCGTCTCATCAGGGTCTAAACTGTTTGCTAAAGGAATTTCTGTAAAAAATAATCTAAATATAGAAATAAATATACTAGACATCCCTAATTTTGGAAATAAATTGATCCAATTTAGAAAGATGGGAGAGTCCACTAGGCATAAATGGGGCTCGATTGTTCATTGTCGTGTGTACTACTTACATGTACCCCGGGTACTCTTAAGTATACTTACATGTACCCCGGGTACGGTAATATACTAAAACGTACCAGGGAATTTTAACGCTAAATCGGTCGTTGTCGGCTTTTAAAAAAAATCAATTATGTTAACATTTATGTCAAATTTTCTGTTAAATGGCCTCTATATCATCGAAACTAATACTTAAAAAGCATGGTGATGCAGTTTTTTAAAGAGAAGTATGAGATAAACAATTTCGTTTTACGGTAATCGGTAGCGCGTTTTACGACATCGGATTTTGGGCGGGAATACAAATCGGTTACAGTCTTATATCGACCGGGTACGTTTATGGATTTTTACCGTACCCGGGGTACATGTAAGTACACTTAAGAGTACCCGGGGTACATGTAAGTAATACCCGAGCCGACAATGACCAATCGAGCATAAATGGGTTAAGGGAGAAGCCGTAGTATGACGATACATACAACACAAACTGAAATGTTGCACTTACTGTGTACAGAGTTGTTTGCATTTCTCTTTGACAATGTCGAGAATGTTTGCTCCATTATTGTTACGCTGGGGATGAGGTGCAAACACCTGGCTGCACGTCGCTATGACTACCAAGGTCACAACAAATACCCGTGTATAGTTCATGGCCTGAAATATTATTGTTGATTTCGTTACTTACCACATGAATCTACAAAATTATTATTAAATTGATCCAATTTTAACCACTGTGAAGTCACAATAACAAATTATTTTAACCATCATACCAACAGATTTAAGTTGTGCGTAGTTTTATACGCAACCAAATTGTAAAGCTTATGTTTAGTTCACTTATCATTCAAGTAGTTGAACATTGCGTAATACATTACAAAACATAAATAAGCGACATTTACTTCCTTAGTTGCTCGGGCACTCAGACCAACGCAGATATAAGAGTAGATATTAGCCGCTGAACTTACGACTCAATGCTCAAAATACCAACAAGCTTGATAATTTTGTCAAATTCAAACGAAGATTTATCGCAATTGAAACATGAGATTATATTCCTTTCATATTAGAGTTTTATTTCGCTCAAAGATATGACATGTATTCTTAGGAAATTAACGGACTCAAACGATCTCAAATTTTTAAGATATCGAATGTGTACTATAATATTTTTTTTATCAATCAAGCTCTCGATTTTGCATTGTCTAGAAAGACAATTTTTATCAGAACCTGTGAACTTTCGAACAATTTTTTGTTTGTAGCTCCGCGGATTATGAAATAAAACGTCCAATTTAATAAGTAATTTCGTTACAGTTGAATAGAAGAAATAATTTATAGAAAACAATTGATCAATTGTAAAACTGTTTTCAACAGTATAAAATAAGTAATTAAATAACGTTGATCTCAACACATATATACAGATACATTTACCTTATGCAACGTTTATCCAAACAGGCAAATATTTTCAGAATAACCGACTTGTGAAGAAAGTTACCAAATAAAGCACCTCTGTGCAAAAGTATGGTCGTCTTGTTATGATGCTAACTTTGCGAGCACGACCCTTGAACGCCTGTGAAAGATGTAGGACAATATTACGTAAAAAGGCGATATCGACGGCAACCAAAAAACGTATATTTTTGGACAATCGGGTAAAAGACCTTAAATGATATATAAATCCACACTAATAACACATATTATATATATAATCTGTGAAAAAGGGGTTTTATGCATATGCGTAAAGTGGCATCCCAGATTAGCCTGTGAAGTCAGCAAAGGCTAATCAGGGACGACACTTTCCGCTTTTATGATCTTCGCAAAAATCTAGTTAAGGCGGGTAGTGTCGTTCCTTGTAAGTCTGTGCGGATTTCACAGGCTAATCTGGGACGACATTTTACGCACAATAATATGTGTGACTAAAAGGAAGTGGTTCGTAACTCAATTTAGACATATATTTAATATGGCTTACTTATATGACGTTAACAAATACCTTTGTCGTTTAGATACAGATGTACGTTTATTAAAATCGTTTAAGCTCGACATCAAAACAGACGGCTCTAGGAAGAAATGCAACGGTTATCACCGTGGTATTTATCTCTTTGAGGTTTTAACCTGTCTTACATACGCTTTGCCTTCGATTTCTTACGATAGGGCAAATTTTCGAGTTTAAGGACATGCAAACTTTCGACAAAGGTTTAATCTAAAACAATGACTGCTGGAGGTACATATTTCAATATTTGTTTAAATGAGTGTTTTCAATTAAGTAAAACATGTTATCGACTTGTATTCTGGAATTAAAGTTATTTAAAAACGATTGAAATGATGAGTGCTATTATCAGAACGCAACATTCATCCATATGAAGAAATAATATTTTAACAAACCTACAAAATGACACTCGATCCTAATAATTTTTGCAATTTACGGGTAAGGAAGTTGTATTCTAAATACTTATTAAAGGGACTTCCAACAGATTAAAGCGTCGTTCGACGCAAATCGATATTTGGGAAACTACGAGGATTACTTATATAGCTAAAAAAAAACCTCCGCATTTGACGTGAGCGTTGATGGTCGAGTGGTAAAGTCGGGAGACATTTTACTCCAAGCTTCCATGACTCTAGGGGTCAGTGGTTCGAGCCATGTGGAGGTTAACGTTTTTTCTTCTTTTTTTAAATTGTATTCTTATTTTTGACTGGGGATTTTTTAGTTCCAATGTTTAAATTTATCAATATAAAGCTTTAATACATGCCAAAATCTGTTGGACGGCCCCTTTAATGCTATCATTGTATTAAATTATAGTTGTTGAACCTGGCAATGGTAAACCTCTACAAATTGCACACAGACGTGTATGCACTTATGTATTTAATTAGCGTCATATTTTATACTTAAATTGCAATAACTTCGCCAGAAAATGTTATACAATTTCAAACACATTTCTTGTTTAAACAAATGTGGTGTCAGAAATGTTGTTATTCGTCGAATGCATTTATGTTTGTTCATGTACCTTGCCTGAAGTCAATTTTAAATACAAATGATGTCTCTAAAATGTAATTTAGCATAACTAGATGCTACAACAACTAAGCATCTTCTTCTTATTAATTGTACGGCTTTTTATAGACCCCGCACGGTTCGCTTGATACCAATAAAATGTTAATACCCTGTATCACGCATTTTGGTGGGGGTCATTAAAAAGCTGTGTAAAGAACTTATCTTACCGAGTACCCTCCATATTCAGTCAACAACGCAATTAGAAGAGAAAAGTACCCTATTCGGATATTACGTCGGATTGTTTACAACGATCTTTGCGATTTATATAACTAAAGATACCCACCTTTTATACAGTTAGCATGTGGCCTGGCTTAGCGGATGAATTACGAGTACTGTATAATGTAATTTGGCTAACTTTTCCTGACATGCAGAAATAAATAAAAAACGTAAACTACACAAGAAAATTTATAAAAAAATTTTCAATGATGAAAATATGGATGGGTATATGGTCGCTTAATGCTGTATTTAAATGAAATTATGCAATAATTACAAACCAAACATAACGCTGCTGTTGAATTTACAAACAAAAACTAACCGATATTTTGACAATATATTTGAACACATTTTAAATGAGTTAGATTTGTTTGTACCGCTCAATTTGTATTCCGTTTTCTCAAAGCTAGCAAATCACATGATAGGTTCATTTGTTTTGCAAGTTTTCAAATCAATGTCGATTTAAAAGATTGATCAGTTACAATGTGATGATCGCATTCGCTGTTGTCAAAATTGGGAAATAACGTGGTGCCTTTATTGTATCTGCCACGAACATTCCTTCACAAGCTAACCACCGATTGAAAAGCACACAAACACTAAAATAATCAACGAATATTTCTTACAATATTTCGAAAAATAAAGTTAACACCTGATAAATCAATGTTCCTTAGAGCAAAAGCCAACATTTCAACGCTAGATGTGTTCTGGTAACACAGATTTAACGCAATAACGGTTCTTTTTTAGTTTTTTATTGTGTCAAAATATAGTCCATGTCAATTACCGGCTACGATATCCAAACATTTACGATTGAACACGAGACTGGCTTCGGGCAGCGTCGAAAGCACGACGTAGTTCTCATGTATACGTCATTCTTCGTTGAGTATTCGTTTATCACGGGCGCCACCTCTTTCTTTGCAATGAATTAATAAATGAGCCAGTGCAACTTCCGAGGTGGCGCTAAGGACAGGATGTTTTGAAATTTCACGGATAATTCTTCTGGTGGATTAAGTTATATATGTTTTTTCACTCAATTTCGCATTATTTTAAAAATCGGGCAATGTAAGTGCGATTCAGCGAAGATTGATTCATCTAAAAATGTACATAAACATACAATCACAATGCCTTTAGGAACGTGATGACCTTTAATAGTTGTGGCATGGTGGACTTTTAGAAAGCAAATCGACGTCTTTAGCCTGTGTTACGAGCAAATTTTCGCCCGATTAAATCGCGAACGACATCAAAAGATTGCGTTCAGCATATACACGATGCTGCTTGCAAAAAACACATTGGCCTCTTGCATATCTAATAGATAATTTTACATTTGTCCCAAAGAGATGGAGCCAATTTAAAGGAGGTGGCGCTAAGGACATGAAGTGGCGCTAATGCACGACATATGAATAATCACATGACTTACAGTTAATAGATAATGTTCTTTTGTAATATTTCTTTTTTATTTTTGAACGGAAATACTTATCACAAATCTATACAGAATACATACAATTAAAAAAAACAAGACGTATATATGTTAATATATAAGTAACCAACTCAATTGAAAGTCAGTAACCCAAAAACACATATTGTACGATATGAACCAAAATATTTGAATATTCAATTAAACAAATAATTAAATTATCAACAGTTTCAAATATTGTTTCTACAACAAGTGTGTTTATAAAGTAACATAATTCACGAAATAATTAAAAGATGTTACGTCTGCTTGAAACGATTATTCCAATCGCTTAATTCACTAAAAGACAAAGGTCGACGAATCTTCATTAGGCTTAAATATGTCGTTTGTTTTTACCAACATATGCAAAACAATAGTATAGCTCCGACTTTAATCGTGAACCTTTTTATTATAATCAAGTTTCTTGCCAGTTTTATAGTACATTCAATGACAAAAATCTTTAAAAAAAATTTGATTATGATCGAATCAAGAAAAAACCCATTGAACCCTCAATTTGGAATTCGACCCAAAAAGTGTACGGTCGGAACCGAAAATTAAAATAGCTGGAAATTTGAATTGGAGCCACCTCTGTCATAAGCGCCACCTCCTTGGCATTGGCTGCATCTCTTTTGGAACAATACCAAATTATCTATTAGATCGAAAAGAAGAAATGTTTGTGTGCATGGAACAACATATATATGTTCAAAGCAATAGTTTGATGTGTTTGCGATTTTATTGGATAAAAAGTTTGCTCGTCACACACGCAAAATACTTCATTATGCCACAACTTATAAAGGTCATCACGTTTCCAAATGGGTTGTGATAATATGTTTCTGTACATGTGTGGATGAATAAATCTTCGCTGAATCGCACTAAATCGCCTAATTTTACAATACTGCAAAATATGTTGAACAAAACATATAAAACATACTTTGTAAAATTATCCTTGACATTTAAAGTGGCTTTTTCACGTTTTGGTAAATTGACAAAATAAAAAAATATATATATTCGTAAATTGTTGTTGTAGTTGTGATATTTGTGAGGAAATAACACTACTGAAACATTTAAACTTCAATACATGCCACAATCTGTGAAAAGGCCGGAAGTGGCATTAGCTCATTTATCAATTCATTGCAAAAAAGGTGGCGCCCGTGATTAACGGCCTTGTTATTAGATCTTATTGCATGATTTGTCTAAGTATAGCAAATCTGTTTCAAGTCATTTCTGAGAATTCCGTTGATTGAATGAAACACTAAAATAAGTTCGCATTTATACTACATCAGTCCATATTCCGACATCACCAGCAATGAGTAAATGTGGTGGTCAGTGAACTTTTTTTTGACAAACAACTGATTAGTTGGATTGTGAAACAAATCGGGTATTTCAAAGTACACCAGCAGACGATATTGGATTGTCTTTTGTTCAAGTTTTGACGGAGTTTCTGGTAAGATATTTTATTTTAAACAGCTGATTAAAATAAATACAAAACTAACACCCACTTATCGTAATTTATCATTTTTGTTTACAAGTATAAGGCACTAACATCAAAATGTTTATTTATTCTAATAATTGGTAATATTAAATTAGATTATTAAAAAAACTACAATTCAGACACCTATTAAACAAGGTTATTTTTCACATTTGAGGACCGTTATTTCAATTAATGTAATTAATGTCAATCAGAGTTAATCCACAGCTACCCATGCAACCAATGTTTTAACCAACTGGTTATTCACGATTCCTTATGAATATTCAATTCTTATGTCTACATGAGAATTCATTTCAACCCAGTAACCATTATACAGTATAATCGGCAGTATTTTCCATGTTACCGCGGATTTTACGAGGATATGAAGGGATAAATTTTGTGTGGCCTATTTGCATTATAAATCGCTATATGGCCTTTATGTAGGACTTTACCTTGTTTCACATCAGAATTCTTAATTTAAAAAAAGAATATCTGATATTTGATACGTCTTTTGAAGACGTTAATACATGTTGTTTTTGCAAATACATATAATAAGGATCTGATATTGACATTCTGACAATAGTACAGTATGCTGATACCAACACGCCTACTCATATACGTTGCAGAATCAAACGCTGATTATGTGTCGCATGGCCAAATCCTAAAAATAAGCGGGGTTTTCCCAACGGTGTACATTCTCTATGCTTGACTGCACACGTAACTGATTGTCAAGAAGTTATTAACATCATTTAACTTTGTTTACTTTTTAAAACTTTTCTTAAAAACAAAACGGATTTTTTACTATTTTGTTTAGTTTATACAGTTGTAACAAATGCGATAACTCCAATTATTCATTCGGGTCTACAGGCTGAAAATACATTCCACATAAATTTGCTGTGGATAAATGCCAAACAATAACAACAAATTGGTCATCTGTCCGCGTCTGAGAAACGAAGTTATAATACCATCATCTCTTATTGCCAGTTAAATAAAGACGAAATTGCTTCATTGAATAATTCACAACCATCAATTATTCATTGACGTGTTGGACATAACGTGATGCCCTCTCCATGGTATTTGTTTTATTCAAAATTCATAAGGCTAAACACTACCTAACCCTCCAACAAATTCTTTGAAACTGTTTTTCTTGTTATATTTTTTTACGATTGATAAGTTGTTTCCCGCTTGTAAAGGGTGTTCAATGAATTATAAATAAATAGATTTACATCTAAAACGTTTTAGGTGTTTATTGAATATGGTTGAATATAGCAAAAAAGATATAAAAAATGAACCTCGAAAATTCAGAATCGACACCAAAAATTTGGGTCGGCTTGAAATAAAAAACATTTTACTCAAGAACTCTCTTTATAATTGTTTGATAAACGTTTTCATAAGTTTGTATAGATGCTGTAGTAACCTAAGTTTATTATTGTTTATATAATTTAATTGCGTTGCATTTTGTGAAGAACTAACTAGTATGCAAAGATATTAAACGTGCATATACGGTCTTCCAGTACAACTTAAAATTGAGCGTAAACACTTATAAATATTACCAAAACAAAACCAACATCACCACCACAAAATACACACGTTGAACATGTTAATGGTCTTCTGTTAATTTTCACCAGTTCTAAGGCATGCAATAATCGATGCTATAAAATGACCATTATTCGATAACGTATTCAATAAAATATGGGTCAGTTTGTGTTGAAAAGAAAAAATCATTGATATACTTACATCCGCGCATACGTGGTAGACACATGGGTGGGCTTTATATTATGGCTTGGTTTCGTTGACTTGAACCTACCTGATCTGAACAAAACTCCAGAAACGAAACCGTATATATATATATATAACTATATATATAGTTAAGGCAATCGGTCACCTGTGTTTAATAAACAAAACACTAGCGGAATGTAAAAAAAGTTATTTAAAAAACACTTTTGATGAGAAGCAATAAAACTTGGATACTATCTTGTATGCAAACACGTACTTAAACACAATTAACCTACCGAACCATTCCCAAAGAAATAATACCATACGTTTACAAAGTATTTATCAGTGAAGAAAATGTATTATATTACACAACTATTATATGTGTACAACATAGGCAATCAAGTATTTATTATCACGATCATATTCCTTTTTGAAATGTTACATTTTGACACTTGAAGAAAGTGTATTAATTTCTCAGTGAATGAAGTCCTCCGTAGTTGCAGCTGCTGAAAGTTCACAACAAATGGACACTTTTTGTTTGTCCCTTCATATCCACGACACAAATTTCTGCAATTTCACTGGAACAGAAAACAGAAACCAATAACAGACACCAATGATACGACATAGTTAAGTGTTTCAGGTCTAGTCTACACTATTAACTCCAGCACTAATGTGGCCATTGCTTTACAGAGGCGTCCACTAATGATTCAATTATTATGAATACAGTTCGGTTAGCGGCTGAGGAGGTGCAATGAATAGAAATTGTGAACGCGACCTTTTTGTACGAGATGAGGAACATATCTCCGAAAAATAAGTAAATTGCCAGCAAAGATTACACAATCACCATGTTTTCGTGTGTATATTTAATCGTGTTAGCGATTTCATACGCTATTTATGTAAAAAAAACGATTTGTTCAATCTTAAAACAATTCATTAAACGGGAATGTTAAAAAAGATAAAATAACATATCATGGTAAATATTTACCAAATGCTGTTACTTAAATAAAAAACTAAAGCTACCATTCCTATCAAATGTGTGCTAATGGTATGCCCATAATACATATTCTATAGTCATAGCTTATATAATTGTTCACAGAGAATTGCCAGCTCTGATCTGACAAATAAAATACAATGCATTAAACACAGCAAGAAATAGATTCATTAACGCTTACGGTTTTCAATAACAGACAGGTAATTGAATGCCTATTTTGAATAGCATGAATCTGCGTCGTCGTCTTTTAAGTAACTTAAATAAAAATAACATTCAACAAACTTGCATTCAAATTCATTGCATTAGATTTCAAAGTAATACAGTAATATATAACAATATATGTTGTTATGCAAGCGATTTCGCATTGAAAGAAGAATACATATATTTTCAGTATTTCCATTATACGTGCATAAGGTTGATTGTAATAGTAAGGCATACTTCTTGAGAAAAAATACCGAATTTATTTGAACGAAAGCTTTATTAATGTATCTGCCAGCTATCCAAACATATTTGTAATATCTTCTAAGTAGATTTCACGACAGTAGGTCGATTACAAACAACATAAAGCTGTCGTATATCAGATTTCTTTACTCGAAAATAACAATCCTTCAAACTGTTTGGGATTCATGTTGGTTAATTGTACCACAAATTGTAAATCCCTTACAGTATACCGGATTGGTCTAGGAGTAAGTTATAATCTTATTATTCCTGATTAACGACTCTTAAATCCACATCTACGTCATCATTTTGATTCGCTTAAACCTTTACATTACTTGATTACGCTTGCGCAGTGCCTCGTTTATTTAATGAATTAAGTAATTCAACAAGCTTTAAATATGCAATTTAGTATATACCGGTAATAGATCTTCAGAATACAAAATTTTGAATTATATAGATAATAAACTCATTATTAATCGGAAAAAGTCGACATATAACGTATCAATGATGATAAATCACTTAAATATTCCAGTATGTTATATACCAACATGTTACAGAGAAGAAAAAATTGTTTGAAACAGTTTAAATCAAGCTGAGAGACTCATATCGGTATGTGTATTATATATTTAATATTTGCTATTATCTGCACTTGTTTTATTACATAAACTTGAACGAATGAATATTACCAGGCACATCCCCGTTACGTGAATTGCTGACTAACACATTTGTATCACAATACACCTATCAAACGGGTGGTTAATTTTGTTAATAGTGTATCAGAGTAGTTAAAAGACGAATCTGAATACCCTTTCGTGAACTCAATAAAAGAATATATCCGCTTAATAATATATTAATTATAATATATAAAACTAAGTCTGTTAAAGGGACATTTTCACAAATTTTGGAATGAAGTAAGCAATGAAGTTTGTCATTTAATGCTGTAGATTGATAAATGTAAACATTGGATCCAAAAAGCTCCAGTAAAAACAATACTACAATTAAAGAAAGAAAATACATGTTGTAACCCTCAACTGGGCTCGAACCACTGAGCCATGGAGTTAAAGTCTAACGTTAAGACCACTCGGCCATGCGTGCTCATGGAATACGTGATGTATTTTATACTTTATATAAGCAATCTTCTTAGTGTCACAAAATATAACGACAACAACAGAACTCTCCAAATTATTCACTCGTTTCGCGTTGCAACGCTTTATAATTTTCAGGTCGTCAAAAATCGGCAAAAGATGCATATAATGGATATTTTAGAGCATGGTTAATTTTTAGTATTACTGTTTCATCACAAATATCATAACTTCAACGAAAATTTGCGAATGTGAAACAATTTTTTTTTATTTTGTCAATTTACAAAAACGTGAAAAGGTCCCTTTAATATAGTCTTATAAAGTAATATGTATGATGTGATTATTTACTTGCAAAGTTTGTGGTTCGGCGAGCTTTTCAACCGTTTTACACCCAAAATGCACCGTTTCAAGGTTTCAATAATTTTAGTTTATATGTTGTTTTGTCATGTTTTTGTAAAGGAAAAAGGGTAACATGTTTCAAAATAGTCGCAGATGATAGCAATACAATCTCCGCGCAAAATATTTATTCAGATAATTATTTCTATATTATATATAAAGATTACAATTTTAAAATTATATGTAACATGGCCAGTAGTGTAAAACATGTGTAAACAAAATGTACAAGTGTCGTGATCAGTCTTTGTTTGAGCGTTTTAGCTAATAAAACAGTTGATTTTGGTTTTCTTAACACGACGACTCAGATCTGTGTGTTGTTTGTTCTCATGCAGATTTTGCGTGTATCTAACTCTTTCAGTGCTGGAACCAAATTTTGAAGGCCTTTGCAAACAGTTTGGATCCAGATGAGACGCCACAGAACGTGGTGTCTGATCAGGCTCAAAACTGTTTGCTATTATGATAGTATTCTTTGAAAAAAATAAAGAAAATTCTAATTTTAGAAATTCAGCAGACGACATTTTAGCAGACGACAAATTTCCCAGCATGCAAAGGGCTAATGATCATACATTCACTCTAGAAATGAGAATGCATACTTGCGCGTCTCTCATTTGTACAGCCGTCTCCTTTGGGTCAAGTCTCGACCAAGCCACCGCAGAAATAAGTAGTCGTCGAATCTGAAACAATCATAGTTTATGTTTGGTTCAGTTTACTTTTAAATCGACAACACAGATCGCCTAAGGCTTATTGAAACGCTTTCGAGTCAGTTTTCTGGGTAGACCAAGTACTTAATACTATTGGGATAGCTCGAAAAAACAGCGGAGGTCGAACCAGTGACCCTCATGTCGCTGGTCGGACACCATATCCACTACGCAATGGCAACCTCTAATTAGCGTTTTACTTCGGTAAAGCGAAGTTTCGGAAAACGTGTGAGTGGTTTATTATATTTGTTCAAGCATGTGAAATATATAGAAATATGGCTTTTTATATTTTTTTCCAATTTCACTTAGATGTATTTTTTAAGACTAAATATTGGGTTACATATACCATAATATCAAAGTTGCTGTACATTGCCCATGGTTTATTATATATCGTCCCGATTCCCAGTATTCGAGGACGAATACATATTCAAGTGGGGGTGTATGTCACGGTCTGAACTAAGTAACTTTAGAGACAAAAACTGTCTAACATTCGATGTTCATGTTCAAATACGAAAGCTATTAATAGTTAAATATTAACGGTTGCTGTAGTTTGAATGAAAAGTCACTACTCCCGAAACCGTATTTTAATTTTTACCTCACGTAAATCAGCGGAAACTCAAGTTCCTAATACCAAATGTCATTTACAAATAAAAGGAATAAACACAAATTTATTAAATACAAGCGAGTTGACCCATCTAATTCGCACCAGCACACGCAGTTTACTTACGTGAATCCGTCAATCCCGCCACCCAATGAACGCTTGTTCACGCCCAGATTGAACGCGTCATTTTTCAGCACCGAGCTACATATCAGTGGACATGGCATGTGTCTGGAAAAAGATTATGGCTTAATCCGTTATATTAATCATATTGTTATGTTAGGTATCTACGCACACATATTCATAATGGTCCATAAGCGATTTTCTGTTTGTTCGTAAAATGGTTAACAGCTTAACATTACGTGTAAATTCCCAAAAGGAAAACAAATCTACAAATACAAATACAAACACACTTGAGATAATAATCATCGTTTGTAAGTATCAGAAATATGTGTTTAAACAAATCAAAATGTAACATCTTACCTGGTAAAACAAAATTCAAAGCAAGACCGTTTCATGTCCATGAGAGTATGTTGCTGGTTGCCGTCAATATCAGCGTCAACCGGATCTTGTTCTATTGGTAAACCGGAAATGAGAACCAGGGCCGCTAAGACGACCACGCATTTGTACTGGAGGCTGTTCCGATCCATTTTGGAACTTAGCATTCTGTTAAAGTAATAAACAAAGAATGTTTTTAATTACCCATGATCATGTTTGCATTTTGTTAAAAACAGAAACCCAACATTGAAATCTCTAAAGATAATGCATATTTCGTTACTTTTAAACGTAATGTTTGTAAACTTTTGTTAACTGATGATGCCTTTGAAGTCAATCAGCAATAGCGTGTATACTTCGATCGCACCAATCGGCGGTTATTTTCAATCCGTTCTTAACAGGCGATGGTAGTTTATATCCCGTTTGTAACAAGCGACGCTAATACATATCAAGTGACGGTAGTGTATATTCAGTTTGTACCAAGCGAAAGTAGTATGCATTCCGTTCCTTCAAATCGACAGACGTTTATTTTCCATTCATAAAAAAGCGATGGTTGTTGATATTTCGTTCGAAAAAAAGCAACTATAGTATATAGTCCGTGCACCCCAGTCGTCTTCAGTATGTATTTTATTTTGACAAACCGATAATCGTATATATTCCGTTCGTACCAACAAACAATTGTTAATAGTCCGTTCATACCAAGCGAAAGAAGTATACATTTACGTTCGCAACAACTGACGGTCTGAAGCGTTTTCAAACATTTACATTGTTAAATCTATTGTTTTTAACGAAATAGTTTTCAGTCAAATAACTGCCAATTACTTATATTTCAATTCAAACAAAATAAAATGTACTAAACACTTATAGTAAAAATACTTGGGCTTTTACTCAATGTTTTACTAAGTGCTTTATAATAACTTGGACATTTTCGTAAGGCTAATAGGTCTTTCACTTAAAAAACAAACACAACAACAACACATATTGCTTTACTAAATGCCAATGAATTCAATTGTTGTTGCGCTTTGTTAACAACTCAGTATGATGTTAAGTATTAAACAATAAAACTGGAAAATCATGGGCTGTTTGGTACATATGTTATCCACTTCAAGTCATAAAATGTCCACCTGGCATAAGAATATTCAGAAAAACAGACATCAGCATGCGTTCACAGAACGAAGGTAACATTCATGATCAGAAAAATCTATGTAATATATGAACCTCTTAAATACACATATCAATGCGATATTAAAGTAAAGAACAGATAATAATTCTGTATCGACAGAGTTGGATGTTATTTGGTATTATTTATAAATCCCCACCTGATGAATGGGATGTCAACGATTGCAGAATGAAATATGTGATATTGAACACATGCATACATGTGTAGAAATAAAATCTGTTTATATGAAAAACGTCCCCGATTAAGTTTTTTTTGTCGTTAGATTACTACATGTACATCATTTTCATTTTCGAACGACCTGCATTTATTTTAATACGATGTAGATTTTGATAAAAACTTTGGATGATTTAAAGTCATGATCATGACGTTGTACAAAAACATCATTACTAAAAGGTTTGAAAATACAATGTACTAATTCACGTATACATCACACGAAAAGGGTAACGATGCTTAATAATTGGTGAAAACAACGCTGACTAGAAAAAGTCAAATGAATAATTTACAGAAATCATTTCTGGTTCGCCCGATATATTAATCGTTAATCGCACATTGTCTTCAACAACATGACAATTATCGGGAGCGTTAATACGAGCCCAACGCCCATAACATTGGTACGGTAATGACGTTGCTCTGTGACTAGGTTATCGTCGAGGAACCAGGTCGCGGTCATTAGTTGCTTCTGCATTTCTCAGACCACTTGGTGCGGTATATTAGATATGCCAACAAATATTTATTGCAACAATGTGACATGACTGAGTATTAAGATGATGACTATTTTACAGCCAGAAAAAATCCTTATACAATCGTAGAAAACCCATTTCATACATTCATAAGATACAAAAGAAGTTCATATTTGTTTGTGATTGTTAATTTCATGTTCCTGACTCCAAGACGAATTCTTTCGAGACAGAGCTTTTGATAAACAAAGCTATTATAAGTATGGCCTTCAACGTAAATTACTTATAGTCTCTTAAGGCCTTAAAAGAAGAAACACTCAATGGAATGATACGACCGACTTTCCCAGTTGTAATCTACATGCATAGGTCATTGGGTTTATAACGTTCCATTTTATTTATATTTTCTCTCTGATAGGCGTTTCTTGTTTGATTTAATTATTTTTAATTTGTTTAGCAGTCACATAAACAACCAAGCTATGTAATATGGTATTTTTACACCAATTATTGCTGCTTCTTCCTGTATTTGCGCGATGATTATCTGAGATATTAACTCTATGATCTCAAATCTTTTCTATAAAGAAGGAATGTAGTTGACAATTGTTAATAGTTTTATTTGATCGTTCGTCAAAAAGTTGTAATTCTGTTACTCTTGTATCTTCAATGCAATTGAGTAATTAAATAGTAATTAAATTGAATGCGTTTTAATTCCCTTTTATTATTGTTTAATTTGAGTTACAATGCTATGACGTTAAATTTTATTTACACTTAAATGTATTATGAATATTGCTGGGCCAAGTGTGAGGTTGAGCGCTCTATAACCAGGTTTAAACCCCCAATGCTTTGCATTGACCGTTCCAAGGCGGTGACCCCAGCTTTATTCATATTTTGTGTTTATGTTGGTTTGTATTGTGCTGTATTGTGCTGTTTTGTACTGTTTGGGCAATCGGTCACTTGCCTTAAATAAAGGACGAACTAATTGTTTTTAATAAAAATTCAATACTGCTCCAGCAGCTGGAGTGTCACTTCTTTATATTGTTTCTGATGATTCTTAAAGCAAACTTGATTAACAATCTCACAAGCACCTTTAGTTTAATTTAGCTTAAGCATTAAAACCAACGAGTTTCGCATTCAGTCCATCACGTTTCCATTAGTATCAAAATGTTGTAAACTATCTTCAGATGAATTTAAGCCTATTCAAAGGGGCCGTCCAACAGATTTTGGCATGTGTTGAAGCTTGTAATTGATGCTTTAAATGCTTTATATTGATAAATTTAAACATTTGAACTAAAAATCTCCAGTAAAATAACAAGAAAACAATTTTAAAAAAGGAAAAAAAAGTAACCCTCAACAGGGATCGAACCACTGACCCCTGGATTCCTGGAATAAAAAGCCACCTGCCTATACCACTCGACTATCCACGCTCATTTTAGAGCGATTATATTTTTGTCCTATATAAGCAATCCTATTAGTTTCCCAAAATATCGTTTCGCGTCGATACGACGCTTTATCTGTTGGACGGCCCCTTTAAGGTGCATATTTATATTGTTTTTTGCGATTTTGTGTGTGTTTAGGGTACGAACAAATATGTTCACCACTGAACAATCGTCATATATTTTACATTTGAGAGATTTAAATGATTTTTTTTCATGAAATGCTATTGTCTGTTTACCTTCTTGGGGAAGTAAGAAAATAAGAAACACATGCGGTAACGACCTTGATTTGTCTTCTAAGTCACCAACCCAGTTTTTGAATCATTTACATTGATCAAGTCTTAATATGACTTTCGTAATTGAAAGAGATGATAATAAAAATTTGAATTCACAGACAATTAAACTTTATCATTACAAATAAAAGAAATAATGCTGTATTCTATCTCTCGACACTAATCATTAATGAGGAACACCATAGTACCAGGAATATAATTACACACGCTTTTTTAAAAATATCTTATAGTTTAGTGTCTGAAGTCTGTTTCAATAGAGGTATAGTACTAGTATAATATAAATATGATTTTTAAACCTTGAAGTAATTATTATCTTCTTGGATTTTATTCTTTCAAGCAATTGCATTTTTTTATCAATCGACGAGCAAAAATGTGCATGTAATTCAAAAGTTGACCTCGTTGCAATGAGGTCTGAAGTTAATACTTGATCTATACGTATATTATTCTTCTTCGCATTGTTTCCCGTTAATTTCCATAAAGAAATACTTGCATAATTTTTGTAAATATAATGAAGTTGTTCTAAACAGTCAAAGTATACAAAATTTAAATATATATATATGCGAATCGGCTTTTAAAATTAAGTACAGGAAATCGGCATTAGTTGCTACCCCCTCCCCCCCCCAGATTGCTACCCCCTTCCTCAGCTGCTACCCCTCCCGAAACCCTAAACATGTGTTATATACAATAACAAAAAAGTGAGTAATTTATTTCACGTATTCATTTTAAACAAGGTACATGTATGTGACTTAGACCTTTTAAATGCTGATCTCGGCGCACCAGCCTATTACTGAAACTCACTGTTCCCCACAATGTTTGATGGTAGCGAGATCGATTCTAATAAATGGTTTTGCAAGTTTGCTTGTTGATGACAGCTTTACTGTAGAGTTATGCGAAAAGGCATCGGTTTATTCCTATTCCTTTAGTACAAAGTTTTCTTAATTGCTTGATACCAAGGTTTTGCAAATCGGTTGAAAATTGATGGAGTAGTGTGAGCTTCGGAAAGACGCTGGTGTACCGAAATCATCATGATGGGGGGGGGGGGGGGGGGGGGTAGCTGCCGGATATCTTTGAACTAAATGGCCCTCTATCGACTACCGTAGGTGATTTGTGTTTGTATGTTTTTATTTTAAGCGAGACTTTACGAATTAAATGTCAACATTAAGCCTTTTAATATTTAACCAAACTAAGTATTTGATATTAAATTCATACGAAATCTGTCCAAGCGCCAGCAATAAAATAATGATAACGTCAATAATATTTATAACAAACGAGCTTACTTCCATACCGGCACGTTTTCTCTTATTTTTGCCGTATGACCGAATTTGGTTTTCTAAGCGGTTTGCAATATTAACTGTTGCTATTAAATAAAGTTTTCAAATCGTTTATTTTCAGGTAAAAGTTCTTGTGACATTTTATTCCAGTTGTTAAAATCATATTTTTGTCTGTGCTTCAAAAACGTAAAATGATCACATATACTCGCCTTAGGACATGTTTAATTAAAGTATCATTTTACTCAAATAGCTATTCTACATCATCTTCAAATTATAAGAAACGCAACTGAATAGTAACATTTATAATAGATGAAGATAAACATAATTGTGCCAGTTTTCGTCTGTTTGTTTCTTGGTTTTGAACATGGCTAAAAGTTCACATATCCAAGCGAACATACATTCCAAATGTCTAACATGAACAACATGTACGTTCCGGAAACATTATTTGATGCAATAAACTAAAGGATCTTTTTGAAAATGACCGATTCTGCCATTGATATGTTATATAAAATTCATTCACTGTGTTCTATGGCATCATGTTTATGATTGAGATGTTTTCATCTCTAGCAAGTATAATCACTCATCAAATAGACATTGTTGTACCAATTAAAAATGCAATCACTATCAAGTCTCAATAATTGCACAATATTAGTATTTAAAGTAAATACAAATTACACGTTTGCAAAAATCATATTCAATTAAGATAATGCAAGTGAATATAAAATTTCATATGTATTGCCATTCTATACGATTTACCCCCTAAAATTAACTCAATAAGCTCAATTTGTAGAACTCTTGAATGGCCATCCCCTTCAATTCTCAGCCCGGTTATATAACTTGTGTCTTGACTTATTTTCTAAGGCGCCCATGCATGTTATACATGTACAGGGCAGTTTTCAGTTACTGTATTATGCATGTGAACTTAGTTATGGTTTACTGCTGAGATAGGAAAAGCTTGCCCTTTAAATTTAATAGAAGGTTAAATGACAACACAAAAATGGCTGAGGCACTGTTCGGACGTAGGAAATTCCAACCAACCCACATCAAGCATAACTTACCTTCCGCAATGAATTATCCGAAAGCAATGTCGTCACAAACTTTCGTGAAACTGGTACCTATCGGCATGGGTGCTTATTTTATAGACGACATTCGTAGCGTAAAAACCGATAGGCAGAAGTCGCGAGGCTCTTGCTGAGTTAATTTATGTATACGATATAATATCAGTATATTGATAGTATGTTATTTAGCAATACTTCGATTACAGTGATACAAATGCAATGTCTTCAGTACTCGTCTTGACGCTCATTATTAGTGAATATATTATACGGGGCAAACACAGCATATAACAATGTTACTTTTGGAGGGTCAAAAAGAAGTGGACACACGAGTTATTTCCAATTTTATCCTTTTTAGAGGAAAATAATTATGGTGTATACAACAAATGAGTAATTTATGTAAGATTGAATGTCGAATAATTTTTAGACTCATATTGCGTCCTTCTAAAATATCAAATACATGTACTGATGTGCGCTTTACCTATCGTCGATGAACAAACACGTGTTTATATATAAACATACAGTTTGGACAAAGGTAGACATTAGTGAGCGGTTATACTAGCATTCTTTATCATCCTAACGTTCCATGAAAATGTTGCTTAATGTTTCAATCAAAGGTTGATGCTTTACAAAGCGATCTTTAAGTGAGAAATGTACAAGAAACTCTCTTAGGTTGATAACTCCACATAAAAAGTACATGAAGGGAGAATTTTTTCTCAGAAACTTACCAGCAACATGCAACGCATTTATGATAATAGCTACATACTGAAACTTCCATAAACATTTAACACGGGTACCGTTATTTGAAATAATGCTACGCTTTAAAAAATAATCTTTATAAACAAATGTATCAAGAATGGGCTCGTTTCAACAATTTACGGAAACATTCAACCACAGGCTTATATGATAAGCAGTTGTTAGAAAAGATAGCAATTATAAGAGACGATATCGTGTTACAGATACTCTGAATTAATTTTGTTATTAATATTATACAAAGAAACATAACGGATTCTCGACCATTTTGTATTTCTTCTGTAAAATGTTATGAAATGACAGGCGGACAAACACCAAATCTTTGGTTCAATGTGTGTACCAAGTTTTAAAATGATATCGTCTTACTTGCACTCATCAAAGCGTACATGTGTGTTCTGTTCTAACCACTGTCCGCTGACCTCGTAAAAGTAAACGGTTATGCGCGCGTCACCTTTACGTGGCCGTTAATAAATATACAAAATTTCAGCCAAGTAAGTTATGAGTTATCGACTGGCCTCGTTTGCCGGAGGAACGTACGGACGGATGAAGAATTTGTAGTCCGTTCCTGTGAACGCCGGAAACAGACTAATAACACTAGTATAGCGTAGATATCAGCGCATTTGTTTTACAAAAACGTAGATATGGTTAAAATGTCATCATTCTGTAAATAAATTGTAATCAGTCTGTGGAAATAACTATAAACGTCTACGGACGTTCCGGTTATTGTCGTTAACCCACTTCCATACACGATAGCATAATTGTATTACAGTCCTAATCAGTCCATGTTCTGCAGTTGTTGCGTTTTACAGCTAAATTGCATCCAAATTGAATCGTGTGGGAATTTTATTGATTGTTAAAATAAGCCAGTTTAAAAAAGCCCAACACGAAACAGCGATCCATGGAAAAAAATTATATTATGCAGGCAGATTTATGATGTTTAACACAATGACGGCATCCTTCTACAACATAATTGATGGCTAACATTTACTTGATAAAAGACTAGCCAACACAAAGCATCTGTTTACTTTATTGTAACGGCATACGTAAAAAATAATGCGTGGTTGCAAGAGTAAGGCTTGGTATGATCTAAACAACTTTTAAAAAACTGCATTACATCATTGTGTATACTTTGTTGGATGGTTATCCACCAATGTCATTACGATCAAAATAATAGTTAGGATTTCCCATTAGCGTACTTTCTTTGAACATTTAGTTGTTTTCAGTGTTACAGGCGAACATTGCAATTGTATAAAGCTCGTAAATTTGCTGATAATCTGGTATAACGTCCTCTGAACTTTTATTCTAGTTTATTTTATTCATCAACCTTTGATCTGTTTTGACGTGTTTGAAAGAAGGATCGTATAAACACGCCTGAAGGAATTTCGTTAGGTTCTCTTTTATGGCTTTGCAAATTCACGCCTTCACAATACGTGTATACCCCGTTGTTTTCGCTTGTCATTTCAACAGTCGCAACCGACGTTCGCTATTTACTTCTCGTTTGCAAAGAATTATTTCAGAGACGAAGTTTTTTGCATAGACGCACCAGGACAGGACTCATTATTGTGCATTATTGTGTATTACCTTCTATCATTATACTTATATTATTGGTACACCAAAGTGTTTTTTATTATTATTGATTATTATTGTTATTATTGCTATACTTATATTATTATTTTTATTATTATTATTATTATTATTATTATTATTATTATTATTATTATTATTATTATTATTATTATTATTATGATTATTATTATTATTATTATTATTATTATTATTATTATTATTATTATTATTATTATTATTATTATAATTATTATCATTATTATTATTACTATTATTATTATTATTATAAATATATTATCATTATAGTCAAAGTATTAGTTGCTTCTATATTTTAAGTAGTTTTCGTAAGATTTCCAAAACGACGACTAATATTTACATCTAACAGTCACCAATATCTATGAAATTTTATACTCTAGGGAAAGACCCCGATAATGTTGTAGAGTTTCAGGTCCAATCCTTTTTCCATATTATCTTGTGTGAATTGTAATTCATTTGTAATTGTCAATTTGAAAATAAAATATGTTTAAACAAAACTGCTTCTCGTTTGGGTGTGGAAGATTACATGGTTTTTATTATTTGATTCTTTCGCTCAAAAGTATGCAACAGTAATTGCCATACGATAAAAGGTAGTAAGTTTGCTCCCTAGATTTAGACAAATTTCGCAATGCGGCGTAGACTATTCACGCTGAATGTTTAATTGCAAGAAATCTAGGTCAACATTTAGCTAAGAATTTTACACAGTAAAAATGTACCCATGGCGATGCTCGTTTGTTATATTTACATGAATATTTTCGCCGTTGTCTTACGTATGCCGTTAATCGTTCATTTAACTAAATCTTGCCAGACTTCATTCGAACATTGCTTTAGGATACGTGCACATTTTGTTGATCATAAGATGGCTCGTCAATGTGCACGAAAGCAAACGTTTGAAAGGGATGTCTTCCACAATAGCATTGGCACGTCATTTGCGCCAAACGTGCTTAATGGAATTAAGGATTGCAAAACTGGGAAAGTTAACGTTGACATTGACTTAAATGATACGTATAAACACGAAAGGAAAGGTTTTTGGTACTTCGCTTAAACATATTTCGTGCATCACTGCATCCGTTCTCGAAAGCCAGTTTCTATCTAAAAGGACAATGAGAAAAATAGACACGCCGTCAAGTATTTCAGAGCTTCAACGCTCTTTGTAGGCGATAGTTCAGAGGTGTTTATCGATGCATATTTTGTTGATAACGTTGGTTAATGTACCGTGGCAATATAAATAAAGGCAGTAGACATATTTCGGGAACCTTCTTTGCAACAACGAAATGTTGTTATCATCAACGAGTTTTAGAGGTCGGTATATATTGAAGGAAAATATTATCAAAATAGTGACGAATATTCTATATTCTACCCGTGACTTGTTTTCTATAAACTCAAATGTAAAATAGATGGGATATATCCCGCGATAAACCATGTGCAGAGCTTAATGCAGTGAAAGCAGTGAAAGGAATACTCAGAAAGTTTTCAGTTACTAGTATGTGCACGTGTTCAAATGCGCAATTTGGAAAACGTTTGAGAAACAAATTACTGATCCAATTCCCTTATATGGACACAGATCATTGTTTGAAAAAAAAACCTTTTCTCGTGTAGTGTAGGTTGCTACTGACACAACTTACAAGTGTATTTTCTAGCCCTTCATGCAATTTTCTACATCATTATATTCCTCACCATACGGGACGAGCCTCCAGTTGATCCTACTCGTAAGGCTTAATCCGAATTTTATTTTTTACACATGTTAATATCGTTCTGTTTCATTTGCAAGCAAGCTTTGTCTAAGACGCAAGATGTCTTTTATTAAGAATTGTTAACGTCAGGTTACAAGTCACCATACGCCAGTGCCATGGTAATTACTTTACAGTACAGATTTAAGAGATATATTTCATGTGTTTGCTGATTGATTGAATCACAAATGGCTTGATATGCACACTTGTATGTGTAAAAAAAATATTGTTAAAATTGCAAAGTTCATTGTCCACCATATTGCTTCCTGTGTTGCTTAGAAACTGTGGAATATATGTACCATATGCTACGTAATCTGACCAAAAGGTTTGGTAGTGATATTCGCTTGACCATAATTGAGGTCGACATTTATATTGTTGTAAGTTATTCGCGTTTGGTGGACCATGCTTTAGGTTTTAAGAACATGTTTTGGGTAGACATAGGACATAATTGTATAGAAAGGGCCGATTTTTTTATAAGTCAGAATCAGTGTGCGACTGATCATCTTAAAGGCGACTCTTTCACGAAGTTGAAGTTAATATGAAACTAATAACGAATATAAGAATAACTTAAATGTTTTAAATAACTAGTTGTAGTTTCAAAACTGATATAAAGAATAGCAGGATTTGTGCGCATTGTTGCATGCCATTTAAGTAAAATGTTGACTTGCAGTGTTTTTAATTTTACAAAAGTAACAGACAATAATAATTTTCAGAACTGAATTAATGGCATTGGCTTGTGTTTTAATGCATGTAAACATTTTTGTCCGTACTGTTTGTTGATAATTTGAATTAGCATATTGCTCTGAAGTCGGAACGCAACAATACACTATGCATTAGGGAGCACATCAAAAAAGATTAGTTGCACTATTAATATGCTAAGTTCATGTTAACGTTAAGTTAATTTGGCATTCAATTAGCATACTTTTGCCACTGAACTTTAAAATACATAATTTTGAGCTCAAATTGTTTTGGTGTGGGTGATTTTCCTGGAAGGGCGGAACGTAGATTGAATGAGTTTTAGTTTTAAACGTACGATGTATACTTCAAGTTTCTGGTAGAATCAAATACTTTCAAGTACATTATCATGACCTCACATTATTTTTGTGTGGGTGTTATGCGTAGAAAAAGGGGTGGAGCGTACATTAAATAGTAACAGTTTTTATACATACGATTTTATACATACAGTTCGTGGTACTAGAATCAAAAACAATTACGGCAAGGTTTCAGTTATGTAGAATAAGCAAGAGAGAGAGAGAGAGAGTGGAGCGAGAGAGAGAGAGAGAGAGAGAGAAAGTAAGAGAGTGAGAAGAGGAGCTCGGAAGAAAGATAGAGACGATAGAGAGCGAAGTGAGTAATAGAGAGACTCGAGAGCGATGCTCGTCTATCTCCTCTAGCTCATATCCTCGCTCAGCCCTCTAGTCTCTCGTCTCTATAGCTCTAGCGATCTCTCGAGAGAGAGAGAGAGAGAGAGACTCAACACTTATTCTACCCTGGATATAAGCTTAAAGTAACTCGATAAGACTTGCATAGTTATTGTATCATAAGCCCTTACTTCTTCTATCATTCCTGTTTTTTTTCAGGTTTGTTCCGCGTATACATGTGTATATTGGTTTACAAGATTTCAAATATAATGTGATATGAAATGAGGTTGTTTTTTTTTAAGTTTACTGTCCTTTTAAGGCCGCTTGGTCATAAATGGCTTTAACTGATCGTAAGGACGGAGACATGCAAGTCCCTCGTTATATGTCCATTGTCTTTTACCAAATGACATTTGTTGTCTACCAAATAATGTCTGTGAATTGATGAGCTTTCAAATGACCGTCGCTTAATATCACACAAAAAATTCACAAAAAATGACAATCCAAAACCAAACTAAATTTGTCACAGACATACAAGCGTTACTTCTTTTCTTGTACTTATAGAATGGTAGAGTGCGCACGATAATTGCTTGTCAAACCTCATTGATGCGTCTGCATGGCGTCTTGCTTTATATATGCAATCAATATTCATTAAATTGCATGTAATAATTATATTTAATACTGCTTTTATTTAGTGCATTTATATAGGCAATCAGTATGCACTTTAAAACGGCTTAATATAATCCCTGCATTTCATTCTGAAATGATTTTTTCCACGACTGAATAAGCCAAAGTAGGCTTGACTTTGTCTCGTAAAGTTTCCGTAATTCGAGAATATCATGGGGATACACAATCTTGTTTAATGTGACGAGATTACAAAAAATAATAGCATTATAAATATCAACAGAAAATTGCAATACACAAAGGAGGAAATAGATCATGAGTTATGAAGAAACATATTATGAGCGGAGTCCGAGTAACAGATTAAGTCATAACTACTGTATAGCTTCTAGTTGTACCATGGATATGGTGTACATTTGCAAATAAAACGAACCCAACAAGATCGTCATCTTGTGGCCCGTCGGTGTACATAATACTTAAATTATGATGTTTTATTTTGTTATATATTGGTTAATTTAAGCTTAACCTATTTTAGGACTGTCAGATTTTTTTTGTAATTTTAACCACCTGATTGTTCCCTTGGAGGTAATATTAGTCCACGGACGGTTATTCCGAACGGGTTACGGAAGTACATGTATATAGGGTTAAGGGTTAACCCATTTATGCCTAGCGTCTAGAAAAATGGCCTTGGCAAACAGCGTAGACCCAGATGAGACGCCGCATCATGTGGAGGACAATTGCGTCCGCAACATTAACATTTTACAATCTTCATAAAACATGGCAGACTATTTCGATCAATTTTATCTTGACCGAGTTCGAAACTGGCTTTCGTGAGTTCAACATCTAGGTCACTAGGTCAAATAAAAAACCTTACTTGTAAACTCTCAAAAAATCACATTTATATTCAATGATCAATGATCGTTGTGTCAGAAAATGTTCTTTTAGATTGTCAGCTGAGTTTGAATAGAGTCCCGGTTCACAAGGGGAATGGGCAGTTTACATTCAATGGCGACAGTGAAACCTTGTTACAACTCTAGCGGTCACATTATTCCAATATTCATGAAACGTGTTCATAATTTTGTTCCAAACGCTTGCTCAGCATAGTTTGACAATGCTTGTGATTCGTGCAAAAACATGACCGTCAGGGGTCAGGGCAGTTTTCCTTCTATGGCTATCGTAAAACCTTGTTAACACTCTAGAAGTCACATTTGTATTTCAATCTTCATTAAACTCGTTCAGAACATGTGTTGTATTCATACCTTATCTGAATTTCAAAGCGTTTATTGTTTGTTGAAAAAGCATCACCATCAGTGGGCGGTTTATTTGTCATTTAACGGCTAAAGTGAACAATCTCGAAGTAATAACACGTGATCAGAATATTTGTACTACTGATATCTAGTTTGAAAATGGTTCCGGTCCGTTTAAAAACATGATAGCCAGGAGTTGGACAGTTTGCCTTTTAAGTATGTTTATATTGAATTCTTGTAAACGCTTAATTTGCAACATTCATTTTCCAATCGTTATTGAATTCGGTCAGGATATTTGATCCAACACAATCTCGGTTTGGTTTGAAACTGGTTTATGTGAGGTCAAAATCAAGGATAAACTTTAAAAACTTAAAAAAAGATTCGTATTACTCTTGTTTAAAACCATAACCTTGTTGTCAAAACTTGCGATGTCCCGATAGTAGCTTTTACAGTTATGTGGCGTCGGGATATTCTTTGTCACTATTGTGTTGAAGGCTACTTATCAAACTATTGTTTGGTAAATGAAGTGGTAAACGTGTTTTTCACTGATCCCATATGTAAAGTACCAGAATATCATTTCGCTCTGAGTGTATGTTTGGTTAGTTCCTTATCAATATATATATAGAATATAATGTGAGTTTTGGATAAAGATCAAGTTTATCATGCGAGGCTTACAACCATGTAACCGCGAGGCTTGCCGAGCGCTACCATGGTTCGAGCAGAGCATGATTAACTTGATGTTTATCCAAAACTCACATAATATTCTATACTCCTTTTATTTCCTCCCTTTCTCCATAAATAATTATAAAATATCGCATTTATTTACAATTTTATTTTTCCGCAGTTGTCTGAAACATATTCTCCAATTTTTGGAAAACACCAAATCTGATTTAAAAATAGCGATAGTATAAAGCTAAAGTTTATACGATCGTTGTAATACTATCGATTTTCATCTGGTAATAGGATAAAATCCGGTTTCACAACACAACACAAATAAAAGAAATACCTTAAAATTGCAGCTGTAATTCGATGGTTCTTTCAACGTTGGTGAGTCTATGTATTTATTAAGTTTCATCGAGTGCTGGAATAAGTCTAAGTCCTCGCTTGATGCTGCCTAAGGTGTACAAGAACCTCATAGACATCGAAATTCACGTACTCTTGAAATATATGACGATGGTGTAACCCCTTTCTTAGCCTTGTATTAAATGACAGTCGATGTGCTAATGTTATATACGTTAGATTGATATTTCGCTTGATGCTTCCTAATGTGTTATGTGTGTAGGAAGATGGTGTTACCTTCTCTTAGCCCTATATTAAAGGACAGTCGATGTGCTATTGTTATATATGTTAGATTGATGATGATAGTTGTGTTTTAAATAGTAAAGGTATTGTTGAAGGTGATTGTCAACGTAAAATGATGATTACTTTTCTGATCATTGACGTTGTTGATTATTTTAAATATTCTAATATTTAACGAGTCTGTAACATTTTTAGCTCAACTGAGCGCAAGGTGCTTGTGTGATCACCCCTTGTCATTGGTGCATTGTTCGTTGTCAACATTTGCCTTGTTATTACTCTAGAGGCCACATTTATTGCTCTATCTTTATGAAACTTATTCAGAACATTTGTCCCAATTACATCTTGGCCGAGTTCGAAACTGGACCATGTACTGTCAAAAACCAGATTACTAGGTCAATTAAAAGAAAAAAAGCTCGTTAAAACTATGCAAGTCGAATTGAACGTCTTATCAATCATAAAACTTGGTCAAAATATTTGTTCTAACAACATCTTATCTATGTCCGCTTAAAATGGATGCCAGGGGGCGGGGCAGTTTTCCTTGGATGGCTTTAACATCCTATAACTCTTATTTTAAGTCCAATCTTCATTTTGCCGAGTTCGAAAAATGGTTCTGGTTCTTCCTGCACCTATAGGATGTCCATTGTATATTTTTATAGTTCAGTCAAAAATATTTTTTCCTATATAAATTTTAACAATTAAATTTGCATATCCATGTCCATATTTTTGTGCCTTTAAAATTACATAGAAAGCCACATTAAGAGGGCTTCGAGTATGTGAGTCAAGTGTCGTCCCGGATTAGCCTGTAAAGTCCTCACAGCGGACTGCCGATGCAAATATGGGACGACACTTTACTCACATGCATTAAGCCATGTTTTTTTACAAAGGGATCTCAAATTCAAATGTGGCTTACTATGTAATGTTAAACGTCCGTACATACAGAGAATTACTGATACTGCCAGCTACCAGTAACTACTTGCAATCTCGTATAAATAATGATAGAGCGCACGTGTTCTTATGTGCGACTCGAAAAACCCTGTAAATGTCGAAAAAGAAATCCACAGAACCATACATGTTTTTATCGTTTTAGAGCAACTTCACTTAATTTAATTTCTGTATATTATAAAGATGAATGAACACAACAACATTTTAAAGAAAATGAATTTCTTGTTGAAAACCCCTTAGATGTGTTTGTTATTCCATTATGCGTTTTTTGGTCTTTTTGCAATATTCGATCATATCTGATTTAATTTGTTTTAAACGTAAAGATTGAAGTAATGTTGCATAGTGATTTGAAAGACTGTATGTAATTGAACAACTTATTTATACAAGAATAACTTTTTATTTTAAGAGGTTGACCGACCTACTTACCAAATCTTTACGCTATTTTTGGAATTGAAGGTGACCGCACTTGTTTTGTTTTATAATGTTTGCGCTCTGGTCACACAAAATAAGATACGTTCAAACGTCATTAAGTATAAAAACAGACAAACGTTACGATGCAGAGTAAAGCTACCGCCGCGGTGAAAAAAGTGGATGGGCACTGAAAGACGATACTACGCTGATGATGACACGACGGTATGGTGATGATAACACGACGGTACGATGCTTATAACGCGACGATATGATGGCAATAACGTGACAGTAGGATGGCGATAACGCGACAGAACAATTACTATAACGCGAGGGTACGATCATGATAATACGACTGTACGAAGATGATAACGCGACGGTACGAAGATAACGCGACCGTACGATTGCAATAACGCGAAAAAAAGACAGTTCGATGACGGAAACGCGCAGGTACGATTTTGATGGCACTAAATTATCTCGCATTTTAATTATCTTGCTGTCGTAGTATCGTGTCTCGATAATCATATACACATACAGATAACATTCATATAGGTTTTTTAGTACAACTGATTTAGAGCAACATGTATCATATACTTACGATATTAATGACTTATTTAGTTGTCTAGTCGACATAAGATTGATTCATTTAATTACTAAATGTATAACTAGTTAAAGGGGCCTTTTCACAGATTTTGGCATTTTTTAACTTATTCATTAAATGCTTTATATCGATAAATGTAAACATTGGATCGTAAAAGCTCCAGTAAAAAATCAAGAATAAAATTAAAAAAAGGAAAAGAACATTGCCCGGACCAGGTTTCGAACCAGTGACCCCTGGAGTCCTGCCAGAGTCCTGAAGTAAAAACGCTCTAGCTTACTGAGCTATTCCGCCAAGTACATATACTAGTAGTATTTTATACCTTATATAAGCAATCTTCGTAGTTTCACAAAATTTAACGACAAAAACAGAACTCTCCAAATTATTCAATCGTTTCGCGTTGCAACGCTTTATAATTTTTAGGTTTTAAAATCGTCAAAAGATGCATATAATGGCTATATTAGACCATGGTAAATGTTCAGTATTACTGTTTCCTCACAAATATCAAAACTAAAACGAAAATTTGCGAATCTGAAACAACTTTTTTCAATTTTGTCAATTTACCAAAGCGTGAAAAGATATACAAACAATTCTTTTATTTACCTTTTTTGCAGACACCGCATTAGAAAAAGTAACAGCTATGGACAGTTTTGACGTGAACATTCTGACGCTTCCAGAAGACGTCATGATCCTTATTTTCCAATAACTTCCCCAGTTCGAGGTTCTTCAAAACGTTCGCTTGACATGCAAAACATGGAACCATATTTCGCGACACGGAATACTATGGCGGCGTATTCGAGGTAATGACTTCATTCGAGCCATCTTCAGAATTGAGAATTTTATGGGGTTCCTTAGCGATATATCACATACAGTAGAAGATTTGGAAATAGACATTGACAGTATAATGATCAATATGCAGAAAAAGAAATTCTTTTTTCCAAGGCTAAAGAGATTGAAGTTATATTACGCCCACGAACGGCTATCTGTCATACTATCACGATATAATGCTAACAAAACGTTGGGTTTATATTTAGAATATTGCTGTTTTGACTTCCATATGCCATGTTGTCCTAAAGATCTGAAAATGCTCGTAGTTGGATCCTTATTAGAAGAATTAATTGGACGTTTAAATCACCAAAAAAATGTAGGAGAGCATTTAAAGAATCTTACACATCTTGGTTTGCGCAGGTGTTTCCTTAATAGTCAGACTGTGCTTGAATTGCTCAGTGGGCTACCGTGTTTGGAATCAATAGATTTATCAAAAACATTATGCTCTAATAATTATCTTTGTGATGGCGACAAAATACCCGATGAACCATGCTCCAAGAGAATACAGAAAGTTGTCTTGAATAATACGAATCATAAGTTCTTCCCGCATGTATTCATGTACATACTGGTATCAGCTCATGATAGTATTCGTTATATTGACATTTCTAACCGAAGTCAGGAAATCATTGCGCCATGCCTATACAGGAGTGCGGAAAAGTGTTAGCAGCTGGACACTCTAGTTCTCGGTAACTTTGACAACTATGAGCAGTACGACAAAAAATTATATTCCTTTGTCTCAGATAAAAACGACGAAATCAACAGAGGAATCAGAGATGTTGCCTCCAGAAACCAATTCCTATCTACAATAAAACTGAATTTCCTTGAAGCGATTATAGACGATGAAACCGTTTTGCACGTTTTTCAAAACTGTTCGAAACTACAATGGATTGAAATATTGGAATGTGCAAGTATTTCGAACAACACATTAGGCACCATTACCAACGGAGAAAGGCTTCGTGTGATGAAGATATCAAAATGCAGATTCGTGACGCCAACATGTATTGGCAAGGCATTGGACAGGTGCAGTCGATTAAGGGCATTGCACGTAGAAGGTATCGGGATAATCCAACATTTTTTAGACAAGCACAGCTGTCAATTGTTTAACTGCTTGACAACTTTGAGTCTCGCTCACTGTTTCAATCTTTCTGATGGATGTCTCTACGAAATCGCAAAACGCTGTCCAATCCTGCGTAGTATAAACCTAACATGCTGTTGTAGAATTACGGACGTCGGTTTCATTCTGCTTGTCCATCATTGTCTAAGGATTTCAGAAATAATTCTCAAAGATAACGCAGAACATAAGATCGGTTTGACTGGCCATGCATTCGATGCAGTCGCTTATTCGCTGAACAATTTAGAACGTTTAACTTTAGGCCGATTTAGTCAAATAACTTTTGAAGCTATGTACAAGCTTCTTTGCAAATGTCGCAGACTTACCGAAATTCTGTTCTTCACATACGAAGAATGAAAATTCAATGTCGTCATAACGGGTTCAAAACTTGACATGAATCAGGCTGAAACAAAGGATTTCACGGAAAGACTACGACGGGAATTACAAAAAATAGAACATACCGGTAAACAAACATACTTGGCGGATAAGGTATATGTATCCGCGATTCGCTTGCACAGGGATTGTTTGAGTCGCAGAAACAAAGATAAATTGTTCACGAACTGGGACAAGGCTGGTCTGCCTGTGGATTGAAACATATATAATTATGTACATGTATATTGGTTAATAGGTTTCAGCTTGATTAAATTGGTGATCATTAACCGATGTTCAAGCTCCGGGTTCCATTCACTAAGTCAACACAAAAAGTACCCTCGCAATATCGGAAGAGATACGATAATGACACGGATCATTCAAATGTATCATTTAATTGGAACACAAGTGCAAAGAAATATCCGTAAATTCAGATACGTCTTCGTAATGGTAGTATTTATTATTCAATTATATTGATACGCATGTTTTGATTCACTGCGTATCAAAATGACTGTTATAGATGGGGATCCAACAGGTTACCCCAAAATAAACAGCTCGAAAAGAATTTAAGCTTTTTAAAATCCTTTTTTACCTGTCTTATTTCTTATTTTAAAGTAACGGGTGTCGGTTTTTGTTGGTCAATAAATGCAATAAATAAATATATATAAGTTTAAAACACAACATAATCTATCTCTTGGATGTTAAACAGTTGAGTTCCCTTTTAAATCCCCATTCCAATCAGTTTGTTCATGCATATTTTTATGTGAATATTAACGTATCAACGTTTGTAAATGTCCTTTTTTCGTTGTCTATTTTAGATGTACTTTATAGCTTGAGTAAATATCTTAATGCATATTTATTTTATCTGTGCCTATTGCACATAAAAGTGTTGATTTTATTAATTAAGATGATGATTGTTTCTTTGGTATTCGTAGGAAGAAATCAAACTAAACAACACAATACAAATATGTGATTTTGATCTTGAGCGTGGCTGGCTGAAACGTTGTGCAAATAATCTTAAATAAATTCTTAAACATTTAAGATAGTGTCATGAAAATCCTTCAAATGATATGGAAGATAAAAAGCAGACTCAAACTCGTTACAATTAAGCAGACTGACCATCAGGTCATTCTCATGAGATTAGAAGCTAAATTGTGATACTAATTAATGAGATGGTGTTTAAATATGAACAAAACACATGTGCCTGGCAAGGTTTTGTTATAGAAGCTAGCTACATCCCGAGATTATAGATCTGAATGATTATGGGATCAAATCGCTGGAATCTATTGAAAAAACAATGATTACATGTATGAACTGCCTGATAAAAAAATAATGTATGCGAAGCTTCCGATTTTCGATACTGATATGAAATTTTGAGTTTGTCCAAATAATAGTTGTACGAAGCAATAGCTCTATATGTCTTGGTATGATTACCGGTAAGGTGGTCGAACTGGAGAAAGCCACTGCAAGCGAAAGTTACATAACTCCTGTCCCATTCCATGCGATACAATCTGGTATTCAGTTGTATACTTGAATGTCCCTATTAATCCAAAGAAGGCGTGGCAATCAAGATAAGGCATTTTATCTACGACAAGATGAAAGTCGAAATGGTCATTACCGAAGAAAGCTAAGAGTGAATTCGCAGAATGTGCATGAAACGTGACGGTATACCAAGAAGATTGTTCACTCTATTCAATGAAGGTTGATTCGTAAGGCGCCAAGGGAATGCAATGAAAGGAACGTCATTTTACGTGAACGAGAAATTCCCGAGGAAGTTGCCGCTGAGCGTCGGAAGTTGCTACAACGCCCGCAATACTGGCAAAACCGCGTGAATTGCATACGGAAAGCTTCTGTGGACGGCAAGCCAGTTCCGGACTAGGAATATGGACACGAGCCACGCATTCTTTTGCAGAAAGTGCATGTTCTTACTGCTGCCAAACAGACAGCGTTTAGTACATCTTTATCTGTTTTTCTTAAAAATCTGATCAAATGAAATCTAAAATCCCCTTGAATAGTACCTAATAAATACAGTATAACACACTATGCTGAGAAACATTATATTACTTTGCCAACTCATTATATAAAATTACACTTTTCGTTTGGTGTTAGTAATACTGAGGCATATCCGATACCTGTTTTAAATAGTTTCAACTTAAATTATACAATATCTCAGTGGATATCGACTTATCCTACTTAATTAGGGCTTCTTCAAAGACTTGGAAAATTGTATAGATTTTTTCAACAGGACAAGTTTTTTAAGCAGGAAGCAAAAAGTTCAATGCTTTAAAGTTAAAGCGGTAGAAACATGTTTAATCAAAAAGACAAGAAAAACAGTTGTGCGCACCGGGTTTAGAGCCCGGGTCCTTTGTACTAAAGGTTTTCATCTTCACCACCTTGCTTTTTCGGCGTCAAGAGTTACGCTGTGTTAAATGTACTTCATGACAGAAATTCATAACCTGTGAACAATTGTAATGAAATAAAAAGTAATTATCCAAATTATTTCATCGATTTACTTTACAAACGCCGCACAATTTCATCAACATTCTATCTATAGATGGTGACGTCACTACGTTATTGTCAACTCTATACTAAGATGCTTCACATTCCCCTGGTTTGGGGAATTATGCTTCCGCCAAAGTAGTTCTGCGTAGGAATGAAAATGATAAAAATAAAAGAAAAAAATCGTTTTTGATTGTATGTTTAAAACGGAATGTTGTTTAAAAAAATGTTAATTAATTATTTTAAAATGTGATTTTGAATCTCTATTAAGACTGATAGCGATTATCAGAAGCACGATTAAATGACCTACTTTCGCTTTCACTTTTGTCTCGTAACAGAAGTGCTACCAACAATTCCTTTCGCGTTTGTACACAGGTCAGTAAGACCGGTGCGTACACAATGATTCATCAATGTTATCTGATAGCTACTCGGTTCACAAAACGCTAATTTTACAAAACGTCTATGTTCGGAATTTTGAAAATTGTCAATATGTCTATATGCGAACAGTTTTCGTTCTTCGAACAGGGATCTTATCACAGATTTGGCATGTATTGAAATTTGCCATTCAATGCTTTATATTTATAAATGTAAACATTGAATCTTAAAATCTCTAGTAAAAAACAAAACCAGAAAAATTAAAGAAAGAAAAAAAGTAACCCTCAACTGGGTTCGAACCACTGACCCCTAGAAAATATAGCGACAACAACAGAACTCTCCAAATTATTCAATCGTTTTGCGTTGCAACGCTTTATAAATTCATATAATGGATATTTTAGAGCACGATAGATGTTCAGTACTTTTGTTTCCTCACAAATGTCATAACTACAACGAAAATTTGCAAATCTGGAACATTTTTACAAAATATATTTTGTAAATTTACTAACGTGAAAAGTCCCCTTTAAAAAATGCTACCCTGTGAAATATACACGAATAAAATGGAAGCGTTAAAGCTATAACGCGTGCAATTAACATAAATAAATTAGTGTACACCGCTATAAACCTATCAAACAGGCAAACAGGGTAGATTTTGCTAATATCTAAATTACCCGTAAATAGTTTGCTCGGATCGCTTATCTAGTGTATCGATTGTATTCATGAAACTTTATAAATGGATATAGGTGTATTTGCGTGCTTTTGCTGGATTGTTTCTTAACGCTATATGCTGGTGACTAACTCACGAAGTAATACCTAATTCGAAAACATGGACTAATGCTTATCATCAAGTCATGGTATTGTACATTGTTTAGTTATTGTAAGAATCAATATTACGACTCGTTTATCAAATATGCTGAATCTGAAAAATAATAGCATTGTTTTGCAAATGAACACTTACATGCCGAAAGATATACTTTACCAATAACTTATGATAACAGATTTGAAGTCGTCATAAAGTTTTATTGCCTTTCAATTATGGCTGTCAAAATGTCTGCTTGTTCACATTTCACTGGTTGCACGATTTCCATCGATGAATGCCGGAATCTTTTTAGTTTTCCGTGTCTGAGCGTCTTCATCTACGGAAATATATCCGTAAATAATCGTCAAAGTGAGCGTTGACAGTGTAAATAAGCAAAGTCAAACTGCGTTTTTGCTTACAATGTAGTTTTCCGATTAATTTTTTAACAGTTCCAACATTAGTTTTGAAACGATGGATATAAACGCATTTAAAAAACGATTCAGCATCTTTAAGTTGACAACAATTTACGCATCATGCATAAATTGACATAACATTTCGAATTGCTTTTTGCTGCATTTTAAACATGGACTCTTATATATTAGTCAATATCATCTATAACAATTTGTCCAACCTCACTGTATTTACTGTCGTTCGATGTTTTATAATGAAATTACGAACGATTATGAACAGGTTGACTGCAAAAATACTTGACCAAAATAAGTTAAATCATCATAGATCGGATCGCCGAAACCAAATAATAATGCATGCATCAGCCCTAGTTTCTTACAGAAAATCTGAAAGCATGCTGATGTATTATTCAGTATTTGAATCGTATTTCATTGTGATTTTAATATAGTTTCACAAAGATGCTCAAGATATACTGAAGAACAAAATCGACGCTGTAGACAGATATAGGCATGAAGTCCTCCGTTTCCTCATAGACCTAAGGGATGTTGGCATTCAAGGAAGGGAACACATCCATGAAATGTATAAGAAAAGTGGTGTCGACGGAAGGCGCAACTACCAGTACATAGCTATTGCATTAGTTTCACTTCAGGAAATCATACAAGAGGATCATTCTATTGTAGAACAGTTCAGGAAGTACGTAATCGAACTCGATGAAGTCAATTCGAGCAGAACGCTTCTATTTCAACGAGTGTCGGTTGTGATGAACAGTACTCTCAAAAGTTTGTCTTTCCATGGCGAACGCCGTGTGTTTGATCCAGATAAACGCTACTTGTTTGAACACATAGATAGCAGAGTGAAAAACAGTTCAGCGTTAGTAGTAACCAATAAGGTCCACTATTGCTTAGACAATAATATTTTACATCAAATGCATTTAGATTATGTTAAACATTTTCAAACAACCGAAGAAATGATAATATTACTATATTCTCATAATATTCCATGTGATATACCATTTAATGAATGTTATTTAGTTCTTACAAAATTTGTGGACAACGCTAACGAAGTTATTTCTTTGGGCTATGACAAAGCTTTTACGACAACAAATGAGGAAAAAGTAATTCAGCATCTTCGTAATAACGACAAAATCAAACTATTTAACCCGGGTGAGATTATGTTAGAACTTGAAAGAATAATGCAGTTGGCTTTTGCATTTCCAGAATGTTCGGATGATGATGAAGACGATCATGCAGAAATATATCTTGAAGCTTCAGTTCGGATTCCACACCATTTACATTTATGCAATAAATATCTGTCTAGGACATGTCAACGGTTAAGTCCCAAAAGCCAGACTATCAACATAAAAGATACCAAAAAGACATTCTCCACGAGATTTTGTTCATGTGTGAAAGAATCTGCTAAATAGCTCACCTGAGCACGAGGTTACATACTTTGATTTTGTTGTCTACTTTCATAGTCGTTCAATGTCGTCTATTTGCTTGAACAATTCCATTTCAATTTTTGGTGGGATATATCTAAACTATTTAAGAATTTTTCTTGGCCGTAATGTTATTCATTTCTCTCGATATTTAGAAACATTTGTGTTTATTAATGACGGCTTGACAGTAACTGACCACACTATGGTAATATTGTTTCATTTTCAGCATTTTAGGCAATCAATGTGAACTAAATTTTGTAGTATGCGTTTAACGCTTAAATGTGATGTTATGAGCATTTAACATTATATGCTATGTTTATAGATGTCTATCGCAACCGTTGTTTATTTTTGGCGTTTTCACTTTATACACACTTATATTTGTTAATGTAGCATCAACATACTTAAACATTATCCCGAAAAGAGAAAAATAATACTAGAGTGGTCTCCCTTAATGTCGGAAGCACGAGAAAAGTGATGAGTGTTAAAATCAATTAAACAATAAAAATAAACTTCGGATAATATTGGAAAATGGATTTTTTAAATCAGTAAGAAAACGGTAACAGTTTGTTAGCTATAAGAACACATAATAAAACTTAATACTAAGTAAATAAACATGATAAACTTTTCATAAACGTGTAATGGGTGCCGCCATTTTTTCCCGTGCATAATTGATGCCGCACGTAACAAACAATACCTAAGCTGTCCACGTGATGAAAATGTAAAAGTATACTGCGCAAAAAAGAAAAGACAGCAATAAGTAAATTATATAGAAGTTAAGAGAAAATACTTGCAGACATGAATCACAAAGCAAATTCAAAAAAGGGAGAACAATGTGATGTTGAACTTAACCCTAAGCCGTATCCAAAAGCAGGTGATAAACGCAGCCGACATGTAGGAAGTTTGAGTAGCGTTAGTGAAACAGATACAAGTTTGAACGATGAAACACAAGTGAAACAATCAAAGAAAAAGCAAAAATCAAAAGACCAGGAATTTAATCAAACGGAAAACATTGTGATGAAAGAACTAAAAGAAATAAACATTAAACTAAATAATGTTCTTACGAAAGATAGCACAGAACTAAAAACCATGATAAAAGATATCATTAGTCAATTGAAAGACGAGCTCTTAGGCTCAATAACCTTAAGAGTGGAAATTCTCGAAAGCGAAATTTTTGAGAAGGCGGAAACGAACAGCAAACTGTCGAAGCAGATAGAAGAAATGAGCCAAAGACTGAAAGATAAAGAGGATGAAAATGAAATGCTGAAACGGACCATCAAAACTAAGGAAACTGCAAACGATTTCAGGTTCAACGATATTAAACAGTATAGCAAACGCAGCAATATTAAGATAGATGGAGTACAGGACAAGGAAAACGAAACTAGCCTGGAAACTGCAGACAAAGTAATAGAACTTCTCAATCGACACATCACAGACCTTAAACTAAATCGCGACGACATTGACATTGCTCATAGAATTGGGCCGTTCAACTCTCGAAAAAGCCGACCAATAATCATGAAAATGATCTCGAGAATGACAAAAACCAAAATAATGAGAAACGCGAAAGCCTTGCGAACACTAAAAGACCCGGTGTATGTGAATGATCACCTTACAAAGCTCAATACCACAATACTTGCTTGCGTTAGGAAAAAGCAGAGGGACATAGTCGTGTCGACCTGGTCACGCGAGGGAAATGTGTACTACCGCGACGTCAACGAGATAGTACACAAAGTCGTCCAAGACCAATACCAATACTGGCTGGATCTACCATGGCCTAGCACTTAAGCCAGTATTGAAAATGTGATCTCTTTTCTTTTATAAACACTGTGTCCATAAACCAGAAACGCTCCACGAGATTTTCACAGTTGAACATTGTATATGACGTGCAGACCGCGCAACGAGAGAGCGAGAAACACGATTCTACTCGCAGGAACACTAATTTAATTGTCTCTTATCGATAAAATTATACTTTGCTTGATGTCGTGTTGAATAACCAGTACACATTTGGGTTTACAATTTATAAGTACGCAAACAACTAATACAATCAATACATACCCTTTTTATATTAACAGAGTTATTAATAATTATTAACTATCATTGAAATTATATAGCCATGAGGCTTATCTAGTTTTTCATTTTCGTGCTAGACTTGCCAACTTGTGGGATTAAAAAAAAAACTAATTGTTCATATAAAGGGGGCGTGAAAACCGCAAAACGTAAACGAACTTTAACGATGTTTTTATAACCGCACTTACTGTAGGTTTTTCATTCGAAACAATCGCTGTTATTGATTGATTTTTTTAGTCGCTTTTTACACACCATTAATTTCTGCATATTGTAACTTAAATCCCCGTTAATTATCTACTATAAAAATTACATCTTAAAGGAAGCATACACAATAGTCTAAGCTGTATTGTTTTTGAACCCAACATACTGTTAACAAAATTAAATTGAACGATACACTATACAGTAGATTTTTCTAACAAAGATCGTCTTATATAATAAAAGTCCCCACGATATCTATAACATTACAAAACCAAATAGATGAATCTATTCTTTACATAAATAGATTCAATAATTGTTGGTTGTAAATTAGTTATATCTTTTATGTTAAAACAACAAAAACGGATTGTGCGTTTCTAATGCACGCCTGTACCGTGATTGTGTCTCTTGTTTAATCTTGCTATAGCTGGTAGAGGCAACTACTGCTTTTACATTATTAATCAGTTGTATAGTGATGGATGCATTGCGCACGTACACACACAAAAGACAGACGAATGAACTCTTTTTGAAAAGTTTATATAAGTCGTTTGATTGTATTACCCTCTGAAATGATTTGCGTTAATAATGCGTCTATGGCTGGTAGATAAAATAACTTTTGTCCAACAATTAGTGATAGTTGATAGTAAAACCAAATGGTTCTTTTACTTATTTATTGCTCAAACTTATTCTGTGTTACAATTGTGAAAATGCCAACAACGAACTTAACACGTTAATTTCACCTAAACTTAAAATTTCCACTTGATCGGAAAAACTTATTCTTAAAAAAATGTGTTGTATATCATTCAAAACTATATGTCACGCTCGGTTTTGTTTTCTTGTACATTGCTGTTTTGTTGCTGTATTTCCTTTTTGTCCAACAATTAGTGATAGTTGATAGTAAAACCAAATGGTTCTTTTAATTATTTATTGCTCAAACTTATTCTGTGTTTCAATTGTGAAAATGCCAACAACGAACCTAACACGTTAATTTCACTTAAACTTAAAATTTTCACTTGATCGGAATAACTTATTCTTAAAAAAATGTGTTGTATATCATTCAAAACAATATGTCACGCTCGGTTTTGTTTTCTTGTACATTGCTGTTTTGTTGCTGTATTTCCTTTTTGGTGTAAAATGAATCACTTTTACACACACAGTAAAACACACAAATGCATGCATACATGCAAGCAATCACGCTATCTCGAACACAAACGAATTACCTTTTTTTTAAAATAGCTTTCAACATGCTTGGTTGTTGAACCTTATGTTTTTTTCTACTATGTTTTATGTTGTTCTGTTTGTTAATATTTTTTTTTCTTTGTTTCTTTTTGTGTATTATATATTTCACAAGATACCGGGACATACACGCACGCTTACACGCGCACACAAAAAACACACACGCGCACACACACACGCATACACACAAACGCATGAACGCACTCACACACACACACACACACACACACACACACACACACACGCACGCACGCACGCACGCACGCACGCACGCACGCACGCACGCACGCACGCACGCACGCACGCACGCACGCACGCACGCACGCACGCACGCACGCACGCACGCACGCACGCACACACACTCATGCGCGAAAGTGAGCATATACTTGTTAACAACCACATTTCATCAACAAGAAGGCGTACAAACTACACTTTTTTATTTTTTTGGTGAAAAATCAGTGTTACACACACACACACACAGTAAAACACACCAATTCATGGCTACATGCAAGCAACCACGCTCTCTCGAATACAAACGAATTACCAATTTTATTCTTTTTCTTCAAAAGAATTTTCAACATGTTTGGTTGTTGTATCTTATGTATGTTTAATGTAGTTCTGTTGTTTTTTTCTCTGTCCCTTTAGATGTTTTATATATTTTCACAAAACACCGGGACATATACGCGCGCCTACACACGCACAAAAATCACACACACGCACACTCACGCACACTCACGCACACACACACGCCCGCGCACACAAACACCCACACGCACACACACACGCACACCCGCACACACACATACACACACGCATGAACGTACACACACACACACACACGCGCGCATGAATGTACATACACACACACACACACATGCACGAACTTGCGCATATACTTATTAACAATCACATTATATCAACGAGCAGGCGTACAAACTAAACATATTTATTACTTGAGATTACAGCATAGGAAACAAAAACACGTACTGTTTAAATACGCAAACGCCACGCAAACATTGTTGTTGTTTATGCATGCCAGTGTTTTTTGTGTTTGCGTTGTTCTGTGTGCTGTTTTTCTGTCTCTTAAGCATTTTTTTACTTGTTTAATGATAGTGTTTGTTACACAATATATTTTTTTTTTTTGGCGGAACCCTTTCTTCCTATTTGTCATTGTAAACAGTTTTTTTTTATCACGTGTATCCGTTGCTTTTCGGGGTGTAAACATAACTTTTTTTCTGCTCATTTTTGTTTCCATATTTTGTTTGTATGTAGAGACATATCTTATCTTACAATAGAAACTAACTGGATATGTTTTAAATTTGAAACTAACTGGACAAGCACACACAAATCATCATTTACATCACCCTCCATTAAATGATTAAATTATGTACATTGAATGTAAAAGGGCTAAACAATAAAGACAAACGCATAAAAATCTTCAAATGGTTAGACAAAAAAAATTATAGTATATGCCTTTTACAAGAATGTCATTTAACACCTACTTTAGCACAAACCTTAAAAGATGAATGGGACGGAGAAATCTATCTCAGTGGAGAACATACTAATAAACAAGGCATTGCCTTTCTTATAAAAAATAATATAGGGATCACAGTCAATAACTTAAACGAAATAATAATTGGCAGACAAGCAAGTATAGATATCAAAATACACGAAACAGAATTTACATTAATTAATGTTTACGGCCCTAACATAGATGATTCCACATTCTACGAAACATTACAATCCTTTATAATTAATAACCAAGATAAAAACATCAAAGTCGGTGGTGATTTTAATACTGTTCTTAACCCATTATTAGACAAAAAGAATGGAAACCTTTATACTCATCCTAAAAATAGAAACATTTTAAATAACATAATTGAAAACTACAATATGATAGACATCTGGCGTACTATAAATCCAAACGAAAGCAAATTCACCTGGCACTCAAACACAAAACCAACAATATTTTGTAGATTAGACTATTTTTTAATATCTGAATCTCTTTGCAACATTATTGACACATGTAACATAAAACCAGGATTTATGACTGACCACTCTCTAGTTGAACTTAAACTGCACAATATACAACCTGAAAGAGGCCCAGGATACTTTAAAATTAACAACAGCATCTTATTAGATACACAATATCAAACACAAATAAAACAGGAAATATTAAATACAGTTCAAAATAATAAAGATGCAAACCCAAACACCTTATGGGAAGTAATTAAAGGAAATATACGTAACACAACAATTAGATACACATCATTTAAACAAAAAGAAACACACAAACTTGAAACTGAAACCATCAAAACCATTGAAACACTTGAAAAACAATTGCATCAAACAAACACAAATGATACCACCGACATTGAAAATGAAATAACATTAAAAAAAACAAATATTAGATGGAATCTATCATACACATCTCAATGGAATAATACTAAGAGCGCGTGCACAGCATGTTGAACACAATGAAAAAAATACAAAATATTTCGCAAACATTGAAAAACGTAGAAGTGAACAAAAAACTGTACACAAATTAGTAGTCAATGGCAAAGATATAACAAACAGAACTGAAATACTAGAAGAACAACGTTTATTTTTCGAAACCCTCTATAAACGAAAAAATGTAGAAAATAACACCAGTTTCAAAAATACACATCACGCTTTAAACCAAGATGAAAAACAACTGTGCGACGGATTGCTTAATGAATATGAATGTGGATTAGCCCTAAAAGAAATGCAAAATAACAAAAGCCCAGGATCTGATGGCATCACAATCGAGTTTTATAAAATATTCTGGAATGAGATAAAAACACATCTAATTAATTCACTTAACTATTCATTTAACAACGAAAACTTAACTACGCTACAAAAACAAGGTATTATATCGCTTATTCCAAAACCTGGAAAAAACTTAGAATCCTTATCAAACTGGCGCCCGATTAGTTTACTAAACAATGATTATAAAATTGCAACTAAAAGTATAGCAAACAGAATTAAAAAAATATTACCATCAATCATTTCAAAATCTCAATCTGGTTTTATAAAAGGACGTTACATTGGTGAAAACGTTCGTCTTATCCAAGAATGCATAAACTATTTCAACAATTCAAATAATCCTGGTCTAATATTCTTTGCAGACTTTGAAAAGGCATTCGATTCGCTTGATCATTCATTTATGTTCTCTTGCTTAGAAAATATGAACTTTGGTGAAAGTCTCATTCAATGGGTCAAACTATTCTATACCGATATATACAGTATAATCATTAACAATGGCTTCTTTTCATACAGTTTTAACATCGAACGAGGGGTTCGACAAGGATGTCCACTCTCATCATCGCTATTTATTATTTGCATCGAGTATCTATCACATCAAATCCAATCAAATAAACACATAAAAGGCATATCACTAGAACCTGACGAAGAAATCAAACAATCCCTATTTGCTGACGATGCAACTTATTTTTTAAACGACAATTACGATTCTTTCCATAACCTAATAGAGTCGCTAACCCTTTACGGAATGACATCGGGTCTTAAACTAAACAAAAGTAAATGTACTGTGCTACGAGTAGGTAAATTAAAACAAAGTACTGTTCAATATAAAAAAGAAATGAAATTTTATTGGACATCCGATGAAGCCACAACGTTAGGCATTACTTTCACAAATAATGAAAAGGATACAGTTCTTAAAAACATACTACCTAAATTACAGAATTTTAAAAACTGCTTAAAATCATGGCATCATCGTAAACTTACACTAATCGGAAAAAACACAGTATTGAAAACGTTTGCACTTCCTAAATTAATATATGTATTAAAAGTTCTCCCAAATCCACCAAACGATGTAATTAACGATATAAAATCAGCAATATTTAATTTCATATGGGACGGTAAGCCTGATAAAATAAAAAGAACTCAGTTAATTCAATCTGTAGAAAATGGAGGTATCCAATTAACGAACATTGACTCATTCTTGAATGCAATCAAATGCAGCTGGGTTAAAAGATACCTAGATAATACCAATACGAGTAAATGGAAATTATTCTACCAGAAAATCCTTAAAAAATATGGTGACTCCTTACTTTTTGAATGTAACATCAGCAATACTATCTTACATGAAATTGCAAACGAAAACATATTTCTGTCTGATGTTCTATCAGCGTGGAGTGATGTCACTCATAACTTAGAAACCCAAACCAGCAGTAAAACAATTTTATGGAACAATAAAGACATAACTTCAAACAATAAGATGTTTTTCTATAAAGATTGGTTTGAACGAAGCATTAAATATGTCGACCAATTATATGACTACAGAATTAAGGATTTCTACTCTTTTGATAATATATGCTACATATACGGAATACCTTCAAATAATTTTCTGAAGTACTACACACTAATCAAAAGCATACCCATACATATTAAATCTGAAATCAATACAAATAATACACCATGTACTCAAACAACATTTGTAGAAAACATACTTGGAAGAAAAAACAAAACAAATAAAATATTTTACACACTACAAATTAAAAACCCTACAGAAAACTCCAAAATCCAAAATAAATGGCAAGACCTTTTTGTAGAAAATGAACTTAATTGGAAACACATATTTACCATGCCATATAAAGCAACCATTGAAAGCACACTGAGAAGTTTTCAATATAAATACATCCATAGAATTATAGCTACAAATAAATATCTCTTTAAATGCAAATTAGCTAACTCAAATATGTGTGACTTCTGCAGTGAAAACATTGAAACTATAGAACATCTTTTTTGGGAGTGCAAACACATCCAGCCTATTTGGAATCAATTAATATCATTTCTTGAACAACAGCAACTAAACGTTAAACTATCTTTCTTAAATGTAAGTTTCGGAATTAACTCATTGAAATCACTAGACGGTAATAATATTGTGAATTTTATGGTTATATTGATGAAATATTTTATCTTAAACATGAAGTACAAAAAACAAGTACCAAATTTTAATTGTTTTGTCCATAGTCTTAAACTAAAAATCCAGATTGAGAAAGAAATAGCCCTCAGTAATGACACATTACAAATCTTTGAACAAAAATGGAATCGGATTAAATTCTCATAATGTTTTGTCCACTTTTATACATTTCACTCTAATGTTAGTTTATCTTTCTAAAATAGTTTTGTTTATCTTTTTTAAACATGAAGTACAAAAAACAAGTACCAAATTTTTATTGTTTTGTCCATAGTCTTAAACTTAAAATCCAGATTGAGAAAGAAATAGCCCTCAGTAATGACACATTACAAATCTTTGAACAAAAATGGAATCGGATTAAATTCTCATAATGTTTTGTCCACTTTTATACATTTCACTCTAATGTAAGTTTATCTTTCTAAAATAGTTTTGTTTATTTTTTTCAATCTGACAAGATCATTGTGAATATAAAACAAAACACACAAGTCCAGTATGCTTTCTTCCGACTTTATACAACTCATCATTTTTTCATAACTATTCCTCTGTTGTTCTTTTCTATTCTCTCTAAAAAAATATATATATTAGCATATCTTGTATAACATGTCTGAACTTTATTGCTTTGTACAATCACTATGTTGTATGATCATATACATGTTTACATTGTATGTATGATATTGAATAAAAAAAAAATAAAAAAAAATAATGCATTTGAATATCAACCGTTATTTCGTTTTGACAACTGACGACAGAAATTATTCGATGTACAATGTGAATCTAAATTTAGTTTTAGAGCAGATTCGTTCATAGACAACACACGAACACTCACTCCGATCCTAATAAACGGACATTTCCGCTCGGCTTAGTGGACTGTACAGTCATGTAAAATATCGAATATATGATATATTTTTATAAACAACTGGTAGCAAGATGAGTTGCAGATAATTGGTCAGTTACCACATTTTAACTAACTATTTTGACCTGTTAATTCTGTTAAGCTCATTTCAACAGTAAAAAAGCCCATAATAACGCTTTAAGAATAGGATATATATATCATTAGAAACGATATTTAAACATATAGTTAATCCGCTCAGAAATACGATATCGAAACGAAAAAAATCGATAGAAAGCCCATAGTCATTATTATTAGTAAAAACCATTTCGGTAGTCAGAACATTGCTAATCAAGAAAGATACAAGGAGATTCATTATAGACGATATTTAACAGCGAAGTGATCCTTTAGCAAGCATACTAATAGTTGATTGTTCTGATTAACCCTTTACCCATTAGATACGTATTTTCACGCATTCGTAATCTCTTAGAAAGTTAAATTAAACTTAAGACCTTTCTTACTGTATTTAAGTTTTGAAATGTTGTTTTTTGCCAACCCTTAGATACGGATGAGCAGCAAATACGCCATTTTATATATATATGGGGAGCATGTAGTTGCCAGTTTGGGGTTCCTTTCTTACTTCCGTCATACTTATGTTACCGTTTCTCATAGCGCCTTCAATATTTTACCGATCTCTTACATATTTGGCATGTAGGTACCTTGCATGGACCTCTATCTTTTGATGAGGTTTAAGGTCACAGGGGTCAAGGTCAACGAGGCTAATTATATAGTTTATCAAGGTCACAATTTGGTTACAGTTTCTCATAGCGCCTTCAATATTTTATCGATCTCTTATATATTTGGGATGTAGGTACCTTGCATAGACCTCTACTTTTTTGATGAGGCTTGAGGTCACTGGGGTCAAAATCACTGAGGCTAACAATAGATTTTCTCAAGGTCACACTTTTTTTCCATACAATTAAACCATATATCGACAAAACATCCTTGGGGAGCATCCATCAGTCTTACTGATATCCTTGTCACTTTTACTTCTGAGAGGGAAATTATTAAAAGATGCTGATAAACAAAGATTTAGAATAATTTCATGTACTGCGTTTCAAATATCTTGATATCCTTATGAGACCAGTTTACAGAATGCTGCAGCTTATATTTTGTAATGAACGTATACAATCATAGCACAAAAGTATCGCTACTTGTTACGGTCATTTTTAAAGTGTCCGTTCGCCGAGTTGTGTATGTGTCATCCGAGAAGTTCTTCAACAATGATCTGCAAAAGACAAAACATCTTAACATTAAAACATTATTATGCCTTGTGTATGTAACATTTTTTAAATATTAGATTATTATTGGAATACTGGCTAATGTGTTATTTTTTACGTTGTTTAACGGGACCGCCAACCCTTAATTCCGACCAATACAAATAATAAAAATACTGAAAGTACTGGGGGCGATTTTGCTCAAATTTAAAAACACTATACACGGTGATGCCAACCAATTACACTTGTTGAATAAAGCAGATGGAATTAAGGAAGAGTGACAGGCTGTCAACACAATATATGATTTAGCTATTTGGGGCTAAAGTAAAAGCTGCTTTTTAAAACAAGTCATTGCCGCACGTGCCAATTCATAACTGCGAAACGTTTGTTAATACAATTTTAATCATTATCATTTGAACTGGTGACCTAGATTATTCTCTGACTTAGTGTTATATGTATCCAAAGTTTCTATATATCATGTAGGTTTCATTATTATTCATAGATATATATTCGATCAACATATTTGCTGGATTTCAAGTCACACCGACACAGTGTAGGTCATGTAGCGACTTTATTATTGTTTTGATCACTTGGAAACCATTAACGCAAATGTATTAGCTGCTGTGAAAGGGACAACCACAACATGTATTTCGTGTGGAAGGAAAAAGTTCAAAACTGGCATGAAAAGCACGGGCGTATTGTGATATAAAAACTTTGTAGCGCAGAGAACATTGAGATGTTTACTTTTACCGTAAAAAATGTAGCGCGTGGTAATTAAATGTTGTCGCCCATATCGCGAACGCAGTTGATTTCTTAAAACGAAAGAACATAAATGCGCTGTATCGGTTAAGTGTAGATAGTCAAGTATTGAACCGATATTTCGTCGCTGTATTCACCTTCCATGAGGACTGCGTGTTACTCGGGCGCTTATGCCACAATGCAAAGATGTGGCCATGGATGGAACGCGCTCATCGGAGCTATTTTGTTTGCGAATGCAGAATGCGGATGCAAAGTGGTTAAATGCAGTAACGGACTACATTCTTCGGTATACGTATATTATGTTACCTATGGGGTGAATTGCAGAAGGCAATCGCCCCAAAAATTACGTCCGTAAACTTTATTCCTATTTCGGCCCCCAAGTGTAAAGAGGTTTTCTGCCGTTCAGCATAAACTTAAAAATGAATGGAATACAACTTTTGTTTACTTTACTTTCTTGTACTACTGCTTTTGAACTTCTATTTGTTTTTACTTTTAATGTTTCATCAGTTGAAAAAAGAGGACTAAAGTACCTGCAGCGCTCACCTGATACCAAACGGAGCTTAATTGTTGTGAGGCGGTAGTGATCAATAGGTTTCAAAATAAAACTGCTCCAACAACTCGCAGACACGTATTTTTGTTTAACAAATCATAATTTTTTACTCTCATCCGCGATTTTTGTAAATTCCTAGCAAGTTTCATGGTTAAGTGCGTTAGTGATTTGTAGTATTCAAGTTGTTTTACTAATGAAAGATACAGACAACTTCTGAACTCATCGTAGCCACGTGTTTTAAAGGACGGTGGAATAATTAATACAATTTTTCTGTAGTTTTTTTGTTTAAAAAGATCGGCATGAACTTAAATTGTACATTTGAACAATATTTTATTGAACATGCTGGGACTTCCATAAATATGTGTCTTGTTCTGTGAAAGCTGGTCATAATGCATGAGAGTAAAGTGTCGTCCCAGATTAGCCTGTGCAGTCCGCACAGGCTAATCAGGGACGACACTTTCCGTCTAAACTTGATTTTCGGTAAGGAGGGACTTCCTTGAAACTAAAAATACCATTAAAGCGAAAAGTGTCATCCCTGATTAGCCTGTGCGGACTGCACAGGCTAATCTGGGACGACACTTTACGCACATTAATTAAGCCCAGTTTTCTCAGAAAACGACACTTATTGTTAAACCTGATATACATGAGCTTTGTTCGTATAGTTGAACAAAAACGTTGCCTGATTCATGTCCTATATTATTTCTCTTAAACGTATACGGGTTATTTACATTCAATATTGATTAACCGCTAAATGTATTAAAATACAATGAAACACAAAATGTGCCTATTGGTTAAACATGTCAAAAGCAATTGCTTTAAAAATTTCCAGGACAGTAAAACATAATAGTAAGCATTGCGGAGCCAATGTTATGACTCTGACGAAACTATTGTGTTTTATTTCGTGTAACTTTTAGTATTCTTTGTATCTGTAAAATCGAATACTTATTATAATTATAAACATAATAAGAACAAGCATGTGCATATGCACAGTAATTTCTAATAGCACAATCTTTAATATAAAAAAAAGTATTTTATTCATGTTGCTAATTGTGCATACTTAAAATACAGAAAGCTGACAATTTTAAGTATGTTTTATCAATTAAAAAACAAAGAGCGCTTAAAAGAACCTTTTCAGGTTTTGGTTACCGGGGTATTTGACAAAATTTTACTTAACATTTACCACGCTCTAAAATATCAATTCTATGCGTATTTAGACGATCAAAAAACCGGACAATTCTAAAGCGCTACAAACGCGAAACGATTGATTAATTTGGATATGTGTTTTGTTATCGTTATATTGTGTGACACTACGAGGATTGCTTATAAAAAGTATTAAATACACATCTAACTATATGAGCACGGTCGGCCGAGAGATTAAGGTTTTAGACTTTTACTCCAAGGGTCAGTGGTTGAGGATAACTTTTTTTCTTTCTTTAATTTTATTCTTGTGTTTTACTTAGTTATTTAGTTCAAATGTTTGCATTCATCATTTTTAAGTATTTACTGACTTCAATACATGCCACAATCTGTCAAAAGCCACTACAAATTTATCAGATTAGCGTCGGATTTGCCGAACAAATATTTCTAAAAATAAACTAAAAGTAAATCTGTTTTTCAACTGCGTCCACGTGGTCTATTTTGAACTTTATCACGTGTGTTTTTTTCCGTTGTTTTTTTGCTAAAAACACATACTGAACGAAATAAACTGGCTATGATCGTTCAAAAGTTACTTAATGGCAGGATTGAAGATGCTGAATGCGATTGGCAGAAATGTTCAACACAAATGTACAAATTTACGTGTATTATTCTGGACCTTGCGATCGCCTATGATTATAGCGAAAATGGAAAAGGCAATTTCACTTTTATTTCGCTTGCTAAAGTGTTTTGGGCAAAATGACCGTCCATGTACTGATCCATTTGTTTTGGCTTTTACTTTAAAATGAACCACGTGGATCCAGCATCAACATTTATGACGTGATTCACACCTCTCAATTTTATTTATCATTTTTGAATGAACTCGTTTTAATTTCTCCACATATTAATTTTACTCTTGCTTGACACAATCTGATTATTTTTAATTGATGACTTCCATTTCTTATTTAAATGAACTAATCCAAGTGAAATAAAAACTACATTACACTTTTAAATGAGACCTAGCATATCTGAACTACAAAAGTTATGATATACAAAAAGGCGTGAATGTTTAGCCATATCATAAGAAAAGTCCGCACTATTTGAGTATAAGGTGCATGTTAATATGCACTACTATTATAGTTTCTGCTTCATATTAGCACATGCTTATGCAATATGTGAAATGCTGTATTTTACAGGTTGTTGTGTAGCTGAATACACGATGCTATTGATGTTGCACAAATATCAAGTATGAATATAAATCGTTTTTTGCCGTTACTACTTAAATGATATTTAAATAGGGTTTAAATTGTTTAATTTTGTATTGATTAAAACGTCTTACTGAAACGCTGCCATATAAAAAGAAAAACTGTTATAATCATGTGAGATGAAACGTTTTTTTTTAATTTAAATATATTCAGTTTAACTACAAGAGGATATTATTAGATTTCTGTAATAGCAACTTTCTTTTTTAGTATACTTTTTATTATCATTATTTTTAATACTATACATTGGGAAGGTAAGGTCGACTTTTCTCGATCTGTAATATTATTTTTTTTATTTGGCAAAGTGTGGTCTCTAAATTGATTTGTAAAACTGCCCTTCAACAATCAATCTTGCACAAATTTAAAAGTTGTTTTACATTTAATTTATACAACTTCACTAATACGCTCACTACACGTCAGTAAGGGTTGGCTATATTGGAATTACCCTGTCCCGTAAGTCTATCGGTCTAGCCAAAACCTTGCCCGGACTGAACGTCCAACTGTATTGAATGATAATAAAATAACTCCTCACGATTTTTCGCCTATCTGACACGATATATTTCTTCATCGTGTACAACGCCAATGAAAAACTTGAGGTCACAATTGCGTGTCCGCTCTATAAATTTTCCATTTATGGGAGGATTTTATTGTGTATTATGTATATGAGCAAGCGTATTTTCTTTCAAGGGTACTGTTATAATTTGATGTTAAAGGATAGATACAGCTATGTCGGCCGAAAAGGGGCTGGCCGTTTACTTTTCTATGGTTTACAATAGATACAAAATAGTTCTTCTTGAATGCTTTGAGCTTATTTGAGCATATACGTACAGCTCAAAGTTCTTCCTAAGTAAACCAAATTCAATGTGAACATTATTAAGTCTCAAGTTTGTCTAAAAAATCGAATGCAATCAACCAAATGCATCGTAACACATACAATTCCTGTTACCGTCGACTTCAAATTGTTAGTTTCTGTGGATAAATGCTCCAAACAAAAAGTTGATAAAAAACGTAATCAAACCGAAACCAGAAGTTTTAGATTACAAGATTCAATCTATCTTACGGAGGTTCCGTAGATAGTCGATGTAGCACGATTGGTTTATTAGACACGAGATCTATCTTGCCAAGGTTGCCGGAGATAGTCGATGCATAAATTAGCATATTTTCAAATTAGAAAAACTCGGCGTTTTTGATTGCAAAATTGAAGACATTTTCTCGTACCGTAGACGTGTTTAAAACTTGGATTTATATCATCATTATGCGAGCACATCATATCAAGGAAATTGTTTTAAGGTGCGCATTTGGGATATATTTATGATCTTTTGGTGTTTATAAATGCCAGAAAATAGTTTTTTTCCTACTTTTACCTATTAAAGTGTCGACTGGATTTCTGGCGTCAGAGTTTACATTAAAAATGCTCTTGACATTTGCATCTCACAGAGACCCGGAGGGTCAATACTTGGAAGTTGGATTATTGCAAAAAGACACGACCAGGCCAAAATTTGTAATTACTACCTTATTTCAGACTCTTTCTTGCCTAAATGTTAAACTATAATATCTTATGCCTCTAATTCGTTTTAATAAAGACGAAATGTAGTTGAAGCCCATTTGGGTTTTATTTCAAGGTACGATTATGATGCTTTGTATATTGTATAACCATCGAGTAGTTACCGATATACTGTAATCAACGTGAGATGCATTCTCTTTTATGGCTATTTCATACATCATGATATTATGGGTGAGATTTAAATGTTTTATTCATCATTCTGATCAAAGTGTGAGGGCTGGAGCTCTATAAAACTGGCTTAAACACTCAAATTCTGTGCAGAGATCGTTCCTTGGCAAAGACCCCAGTTTCAGGCCAAAAGTCAATATGCAGTATTGGTTGTAAAGGCTCTATGTGTGAATAAAAGCGTTAGGCATGGGTATTAAACCCTTTCAGTGAACGCTCTAGTTGCATGTCATATAGACATCCGAAAACCAATCAGTTTAATGAATACTTTTACTACTTATAATATGTTTATTAATAGAGCATCTTTCCCTGATGAGTATGCGTCTTTTAAACAAATATTTCTCACATTTCTAGAAGATATCTGTGTTATGTTTATATTAAAGAAAGTGAAAGGCTGTCAAGAAACCGTATGTACACTTAAACAAAAATAGCCTTTATATGTGCGTTATATGTTACTTACACAATCCCTATGTGTTGATCCGAGCGTTTGCCAATGGTATCTGACCAGATATTGGGGTGGGCGAGGCACTCAGGAGGGCATGGAAGTCCACTGAAATACAGACGATCCAGTAATGCTAATATATTGTCACACTGTGCTGTATGTTTAAAATATGTTATAGAAAGCAGTTTTACGCCATTTTACCAAAATACTGTAGTAACTTTGGTTTACGATAAAATCAATTAATAAACAAGGCGCTAAAATGGTATCTTCAAATGGCACTTGATAGCAGTTCAGCCTTTTCATTAAATACATTTTCTTTGAAGGACCAACCTTATGAGAACCTAAGGCAAAAAGACGTCAAAAAGTAATGAGTGTGATCACCTGGTACAAAGAAGTTTGCACCTCGAAATGAGCGCGGAATGCTCCGAGGGAACGGATTCCTGCCCGGGATGCACGAACTCCGGAGCCTTATCCATAGACACGGCCCCCAGCAGGAAGCCATGTGCAATGGGTTGATGAGTGGTTGCTGCAATGCTGACATCCGTGGTATTCAATGTCATTTCTATTGCATTTAAGGCATTGACGGTGGAGGAAGCCGAGATGAGTGATGTTCGATTGACGGGGGAGGAAGCTGAGATAAGAGATGTCCGATTGACGGGGGAGGAAACCGAGATGAGTGATGTCCGATTGACGGGGGAGGAAACCGAGATGAGTGATGTCCGATTTACGGGGGAGGAAGCCGAGATGACTGATGTCCGATTGATGTTCCCCAATGCCAGTCCATTTGCATGGATTGTGTTAGGTTTCACGGTAAACAGTATGTGTTGGTTTTGGGAAAGGCTATGGCAAGGGTTCTGTGTGACGGTGTATAGAAGAGAAAAAAATGCTAACAGCTGGGGTAGACTGGATTTCATCGTCTGAAACATATTAGATAATCGTGTTAAAAAACGTAACTAAAATTGGTTTAACGGTGTCAATGGAATGTATGTTACTCAGACAGCAAGTATCCATAATTATAAGTTGGTGGCAAAGTATTTGTTTCATTAACAAAGCCGAAATGCGATCTCAACAATTGTGATTGGCAGCTTAGAGGTGTAGAATTACCGAAATCCCAATAATAAAATGTTTATTTATTTGAGATAATTACCAAAAAAAATTGTTTAGCGCTTTCCATAATAAAGGTTGAAACAATGGCATATGAGCAAAGCTTAATATGTATTATAGTACGTTAATATGTAAAGGCATTTGGTTTTTCGGTACCAGCTATGCGTAACTTATCGAAATCGCCGTTATAAAATCGTATATTTTTTGTATGTAAAAAATGTCAAAAAATGTTGAGTTAATTGTTTACATAATTGACATCGATACAGCAATTATCAAAGAGTCATTTATTACTATTTCACGTGGAAACATGGGGCGTCTGGTATAACCAGATTCAATATGTACAGTTACTGATATCCCCGTTTTGTAACGTTCACTTATTTCAGAAAACAATCAAACTGATGTATTATTTTTCGATAAATGTGTTATCAGCAATGTTTGATATTCACATCACTGTTATAAGTAAACATGTGGGAGTTTGGTACCCGCTTTATCATGTATCAATCTATGTACACTTAGAAAGCAACATGTTTTCACGATGTGTGTTTTTGAAATAACACTTGGCCTTTGGGTGTAACCTACTCATGCTGATTTACGGTTTGCGCTGCAATCATGTGTTAAGTTTTTAAACTTAAAAGGATAACATGTTTGTAACTTTGTCAAAATTCATGAAAATCAGTGTAATTTTGTGCATAAATTGTCATATATAATATGTGGGTTGCCGTCAAAATATCACAGAATATTTTAAAAAAACTATAAAAATAGTCTTAATTAACAATACTTATTAAATAGATCAAAATGACAATTGCGACATGATCGACCTATGATCGTAACCATTCATAATTCTGCGCTGAGATAATGTGCTTGATTACATCATAGCAGTTAGTGGTTACACAACAACCTCGATGCTACTTTCTTTCTATTGTGTTTTGTTTTGCTTAAAGGTCTAATTGTCACTTAAATATTCTTAATTTAAGAATAAATGATATGAAAGATAATAACATTCACAATTAAACGACGCATGTTTAATCGCCGGAAAATATGTCTGCCCTGATTTGGAATCATACATCGTTTGAAAGTTTAGTTACAGAATGCTTCTGTGTGCAATTGTTTACATAAAGGGGCGATTCCAATGTCTCGCTTCGGCCAGAAATGAATATTTAAATACAAATTGAAATAAAGAAATTATATCAAATAAATTTAAATGCGTTAAATGACGCTTTCTGTTTTGACGATGCAGAGTTTGTGAATGCTATTCTTGAAACCAATCAAATATCTGCGCCAAGTTTGTTTTAATGTTGCTACTTTATTAAAATATTGAAATTAAGCATGAATAATAGCACGAAAATCTTTAACCAAATATGTTACCTTTTATATCATTAAGTTGATTAGATATATTACCGAAAACAATCAAATTTCTGTTCAGAAGTCGCGACAAGAATGCTTGTGCGTTAACCGTTGTATTATTTTACTTACATGAAACAATCCTTTGCATAATATCACATGTCAAGTTTAAGCACACACCATTAAGTTTAACTTATTCAATATTTATTTTCTATTTTAAGTATTTATTTGAATAAGATAATCACAACAATTAACCTTATCTCACCGTTTGGAATGCGATGTGTCTTTGTTATGTCACGCAAGCTGGAATTTATCTATGGTAACGTTATTTATAGAATAGATCATGTGTCTGTAAACCGTCTTATCACGAAAGTTGTACCGACGTGATTTTGGCGGGACAAAATGAAGGAAAATCATAAAAAGAAACGTCGTTAAATGTAAACGCTAGATTAGAGTGTCTATGGTCACGAATCCATACCAAATAACCTTGAACAATCTAGTTTTCGGCATTTTAAGTAGTATTTGTTTCGTTTATGAATAGTTCAATAGTTTGTAAGAGTAATTTCGTATTAATTACTGAAGGATGTGTTAGCAAGGAATTTAGAAAAAAAATCTTGTGTCTTGTTTTACGTTAATAAACGAAAGTTTGTACACAGGGTACGATGATTTCCACTTAATATACTGTTGTATTTTTTTTGAAATTGCGATGAAAAACTATGCGAACATTTTTTTGCATGTAAAATATGGCGCAATAAAATTGGCTCCTGTGTGAAACATTCAAGCAATAGCATAATTATATTCGTAGATATCATTGTAGATAAATGAATTGTGATTTGACCTGTTTGAGCTAAACATCTTTGTCATCTTTGACACTCAATATCGTGCTATGATAATACACTTTTTTATACACATTTTATTAAAAACGTCTGCTTTTTCTCTGTGTGTGTTTTGCACGACAATCGTTATTCGACTGTCAGTGTGTGTTTTTGTCGGGCGCAAAGAAAGTGCGGAAAAGGGAAACACGGGACCTTTCGGTTTTACCAAGGATGATGTTACTCGTAAGAAATGGATTAATAATATATTATACGCATGAATGTATTGGTATACGGACCATACGGACCATGGACCGTACAACCCAGAACATACGGCCCAGACCATACGGCCCAGATTAGCGGACCATACGGCCCAGATTAGCGGACCATACGGCCCAGGTTTGCGGACTATACGGCCCAGTTTTGCGAACCATACGGACCATATGTCTTAACGCCATGTAGATTATTTTAATACACGAAATACTACACAGCATAGTATGCTGTGATACTATACATGTGTTAAAACTAAAAAAACGGGAAATGAAACGTTTTTGTTCATGATTATTTCAATCAAGTTATTCATACTCTCAGATGTGTTACTCATTTTAATTGTGTCATAAATTCTTCATTTAAACAGTATGCATTCATGGATCAAATCTATTTTTTATATAAATTTGACATTAATACTTATTAAATTAATAGATGCAGCTTGGTGACAATGTTAATTAAAATTTCTTAAATCACTTAAATGTTTACAAAAAAAAATACACATGTGTATCTATCTTAAAAAATAAATGCAAACAACACATGTTTTATCAATGTATCTTTATAAGACACGTTTTTATACCAGTAACGTATTTAATACATGTTATATAAGTTTAGCAGTCAAACCTATATTTTAGAATGTCAATACGGGTATAACACTCGCATTATTGACTCGTATATTTGTATCTCGAATACTCCCTATTTATGACACTTACTGATTGATGTTATCTATTTTAGTTTTTTGAGAATATACCATAATTGATTAACACGTCTGTAATTACCAATTACAGGTAAAGTGCGACAACCGTTGTTATTGTAGACAACATCGGCATATGTTTGCATCTGAAGTACGCCCATTTATGACACATATTGTTTGAAGTTAATAATTTCACTAATTGATAAATGATGTGTCATTAAAGACTCATAATTTTTATGTGTGTTAAATTGTAAATATTGATAAAAATATGTTACAATAATAACACAAAATAGTCAACAAAAATTATACAGTGAAGACGAATTTCATAAAATGCAGCAAAGACAAATAAGCGCCCGAGCCAATTGTGGCGAAGTTATTTCAATGTTCAAATTTTAACAAGTATTTTGTCATCAATGGCATTACAGTTTCTTCCTTTTGAAGATGCAAAAGAATCATACCTACGAGATTGACTTGATACATTTTGAATCTAATAAAATCAGAAAGATAAAGTAGACATATATCAGTTGAGTAACCACGCCTAAAGCCAGATTGGAACTTATACAACAAATTATTTGAACAAAGATATTATTCAACCTGATCATACACAACCTTTTCATAGATCTTAGAGATAATACAATAAATGTTACGACCGTTAGAGTTGTTAAAAGATTTTACTATAGCCATTTAAGCAAAAATACCCCGCCCCACTAGCGGTCATGTTTTTCAACAAACCGGAATCATTTTCGAAATCGTCCAATATATCATGGGAACAAATCGTCTGAATATATTTCATGAAGAATAAAAGTGGCCTCTAGAGTGTAAACAAGGCAAATGTTGACGCCACACGCCGCACAACTCACGAAGGACAATAAGGCGATCACAAAAGCTCATTATGAGCACATTGTGCTCAGGTGCGCTAACAACGGGAATTGGTTAAGAAAACCTTAGTATTTGATTACTTCATAAATCATCGGCTGCAGTGATTTCCCTCTACGTAAATGTAACGATCCAACCGATTCTTTATTTTCATTACCATGTTTACAATTGTCATCGGGGTGCGAAGCGCATATGTGATGTTCCACCAGCTTTATAAACAGTTGATAAATTATGCTAAAATGCAATTCCTGTTTTTCATTTTGGCTTAAATACAGTGTTCACAAATTAAGAGTTTTCAAAAGAATAGCAGTAATTGAAGTAACAATCTCTGTAATCGTTCGTATCACGGATAGAGCATCGACACAGTAATGACAATACAATGTACGATATAAATCCGACCAATGGAACTAAAATCGTTTAACGTAATATAATATATTGTTCTATTTTATATGAGTTGAAACACGACGTTCTGTTCAAATGAACAAACATTTGAAAATTGTAGTTGCTTTTAACGACGCTCATGTACACGTACAATTCAATTTATTATTTATAATATCCTTTACATGAAAAACATGCTTGTTAATAAATTCGCTCTCAATTGTTTATTGAGATCCCATAATCAAGTTATAAATAAATGCCAATGACAGAGCGGATCATTGTTTTATAAGAACATCCATACGTCGCAAATCCCAACACATATTGAAACGGCGAGAATGAAGAATATTTCAAAAATCCATTACGAAATAAACGCGCAAAATACATGACATGTTAATAACACGCTTGCAATACGTTCTTTACTCATGTTCGCTTTTTCGAGCTGTGCTTCATGAGATAAATAGCAAAAGTAAGAGTAAGTGAAGTGACTGGAATATTTTTTTTGATAACATTTTTTCAAAACAAGATCATTTTAACTTGCCTAACATTTTGAAACATCAATTCACGCCGGTGTATTTAGTGTTAAACTTCATATTATGTTAAGGGGCATCTCTATGACAATGTTTAATTGTACCAAAGTGAAATGTGACTACTAATCGTGCTGAATGAGTCAAGTTCCCAACGGGTACTAATTCCCCGTCCCCCGGGTACTTTGAAGCATTCTTCATCGTACACCAATTTTTAAATGATACTTTTGGGTACCCCGGTATACTTACAGGTATCCCATCTTTCCTAATAAAAAAATATACCCAACATTTTTCGTACCGAATTTTATTTCATACCCATATTTATCGTACCCAACTTTTTGTTCGTACCAATTTTTTTAGTTTTCAAAGTTCTTTTTCGTACTCACCTTTGTTATGGTATCCAAATTTTATTTCGCACCTAATTTTGTTTCATACCCACATTTTTAGGGTATAGTTTTTCGTGCCCCAAATTTTCGTATCCACATTTTTCATCATACCCAAATGTTTTTATTCGTATCCAAATGTTTTGGCATATTTTTTCGTAATCGGTGTACGGTGAAGTATACTTCAAAGTACCCGGGGTACAGGGAAGTAGTACCCGTGGGGAACTTGACCCATTCAGCATCAATAGCTCAAAGTGTTATAATGGCATTTTCCTTTGTTCAGTGTCCTTCATATTAAAATCAATTAGGGTCGTTGAAAGGCTTTAGAATGATCAGAGTGCAGGCCGTCTATAAATACATTTTATCTAAAATGTTGGCAAACATAAGCGGCTCGCATGCGATAACTATGTGTTTCTCGATGGGCACTCCTTGTGGATTGTCTCCCTTTGACAGGAAAGTATACATCAACATTACAAGAAGAAACAAGTTGATCGAAAACACATTTTTATGTCAAACAATATCTTTAAAAATCATCCCCTGACATGCACGTGTACTTGCAAATATTTATATTGATGGACTATAACGCGAAACAATTAATTACATTGACATTCCAGAAAATAGAAAACGAAAAAAAAACGCAAGTATTCACGATCATTCTCGGAAATAGACGAATTGACCGGATATCGTATTTGACTGCGCAGATCGAGCGCGCAAATCGAGCGCGAAAAGGTCTACACGGTGCCTATACCACGTGGCTTTTTGAAATCTGTGCTGGGAGAATAAAGCGCGACCCAGTTAACAATTTTAATGATTTTTTTAACAATATCTTACGATTGCTGATGGGATAAAGTGGAGAGCCCGCACATTCGTGAGAGTTTTCTTAGGTATCATGATCGCTTTAAACAACTAAGTATTTTTTCAGTAAAGTGAAACCGCGCATTTGTATTATGTAGTCCCCATTCCGATCCGACATTTTTAAACCGTTCAAACTCGCGGTTCCGCTTTACTGGAAAAATACTTATCTGTTTAAAAAGATCATGATACCTATAGAAAACTCTTACGAATGAGCGGGCGCAGTGTCTACGTGAGACAAAGAGCACACTCTGTACACCGTTCTTTATCAGGGTAAGTAGATTTTCTTTTGTATGCACATTACAAAAAAGTATGAGTGTTTTCCTGATCTTTTAACTATGTAATAAAAAGCTATATTTTAGGCTATTACAAGTGATTTATTTGACGCCAACAATAACAGTTTTGTGCGGTCAAGTTGTTGTTGTTGTTGTATATATTCACCGACTATGTAGACGAACCTCTCCCAGATCTGTAGAGTTGAGCAAAAGGTTATCGTTCCCACCACCACTATCGTGTAGTTTTTCACCGTCTTTGTACACTATAGTATATACACACTGTCTTACAGTCTCTGAGCTTCTGCACTCAACGCTAGGGTCAATCCGTATAAATTCCGACAAAGGGAGAAATTCGGACAATACTTCTTACCAAGGACACTAAATCTAGCCCCAGGTCTTCAGCGCCTACAGGGCTTTGATTAATTCTCTCGTAAGACAATTTCTTTAAACACTATGAACAATTTTAACGTCGTTTTATTAAAATAGTATCTGCAGATGATAATGTACTGCCGATAACCAGGCCACGAAACACGCACCTGTCTCATGATTGGGAACCAGGGACTAATCAGCAGGGAGGGAACGTGCGTTCTGACGCTGTCTTCTTGCACTGGCTGTGGACGTGAATGGATGTCAGAGGGGGTAGTCACGTGATAGTCAAGATGGCGACGTTCATGCCGAGGCATCTCGTCTTCACCGTTTTGTACCCTTTATTACCTGTATTAATTGTTTTAATGCCGCTCACCAGCAATATCAGCAAGGAATTTAATAGCGTTTATTTCGTATTGATATTCACTCTTATCTCAATTTAACACGCTGCGAAATTTCTTAGCAGGATGACCTAATTAAAGCTCCACTAAGAAACTTTGCGGGAAGTAAAGTCGAGATATAAAGCGAATTAAACGACACTCACATGTTTACTGATATGGCTGGAACGTGAGCGTCAATTAAAAATCAAACAAAAGTAGTAATTGGTATAACACGGCGAAAACTACATGTCTCGGCATGGACGTCGCCATCTTGACTATCACGTGATTACCCTCTCTGTGATGTGTGGCTCTAAGGTGAGGTTTTTCAGAATAAGTGTGGGGCTATTTGTGTGTCAGTATGTGACTGTGTTGGTTACCCTGGGAGATTAGCTTGCGTGTTTCCCAGTAGGATTAGTGACATATAGCCGACTGCAGCAGACGTGAGTTTCCCTCGTGTTCCCAGTAGGATTAGTGACATATAGCCGACTGCAGCAGACGTGAGTTTCCCTCGAGAACGCCGATGACGATCCCGTTCGAGGTTTTGTATAACCCTTTCGTTTCATAAAGTGGTTTATGCTACATTCTTAGGGCGTAGGGTCGTAATTGGCGCAGGCCATTCTTAAGATCAGAGAGAGCGCGGGTAACATTGACCTAGGAACTTGAGACGTTTTAGTGAGGCGACACTTTAGTTTTAGGGAGTTGGATTAGCTTGATTTCTCAGAAAATTCGAGGGCCGACGGGAAGGCGATCGAAGTAGCCCACGAGGAGGCAGCTCATCAGACAGTAAGATACATGGCCGAAAGGGCTGCTGGTGATAAAGCTGACCTTTCGGCCATCGATCATATTAATCCGGCTTGAGTCTCAGTGACGGCCGGAATGGTGCGTGCGGTAATGGAATTTCCACTGGTGACGGCCGTGAGGATGCGTCTGGTTACGGAGTTTCAGCTGGTGGCCGCCCGATGATTACATATTCGCCGGGGGTGATTGCCGGAAAAGTGTATCCGGTTACGGAATCTCCGCTGGTAACCGCCGTAATATCGAGTTGCCCCGGATGACCGAAGGAAGGACGGTGCATCCGGATGCATAATTAACTTGGGTTACAGATTGTAGGGTGGAGCTCGAAGTCCTTTCAGACGTGTTTCTGAAGGATAGCGACCCTCTAGTTCTCGCCGTTTAGAGCGGTCTCAGCGGAGGAAATCAGGGAAATATCTTGGCAAATCGTTGGGGTCTGGGAAAAAACTATGTACTGAGGTGCCTGGTCCTCGTCAAGGACAGAATGATATGTCCAGGTTATGGGTGAGAGCACGAGCGATGCACTAGCGGCAAGAGTGGCAAACGCATAGAGGTTGTACCGCTTCAATTTGTAAAGTGTGCGGTAGTTTCTCGGGTGCGACGGGATGATTGCGGCAACGCGACTTCTTCCGAGTGGGGCGTCAACCCAACAAGAACAAGTGGAGAAAGTGTAGTGCTGCTGTCCAGCCCACGAAACAAGCAGATGTCGCATGATTGGGGACTAGCGACCAATCAGCATGGAGCTGGATGTGAACGCGCGTTCGGGCGCTGTCTTCTTGCACTGACTGGACGTAAATGGATGTGTTGCCATTAGGTGAGTCTTTCTAAAAAGATAAGTGAGGACTTATGTCAGTGTGTTTGTTTGGGTGTGCGTGCGTGCGTTTGTGTGTGAGTTTGTGACTGTGTGCGTTACCCTTGTGACACGTAGCTGACAAGAATAGACGTGTGTTTTTATCGGACTATTTGTGCCATCCTGACGAGGACTCAACGCGATGCCAATATGAGGTATATCAGTTGATGTCGTTTCTAGTTCCAGCTAGTTGTTGTTATAGGAACTTACGAAAAGCTAACCGAAGAAACACTACAATGGCATACCAGCAAATTTAATTGAATGAGCAAATGAATGTTCATAATTTTGTAAAATTTATATTTTGAGAGAATTATCGTACATTCTAATACACTGTTATAATTCAATTCAACTGTTTTTTCTTGCTTTTGTCCAAAGTTTAAACTACATGTATACAAAACATTCAAAAGTTTAAAGTAAATATATTTGATGCAATTCCTCTTAAATACGAAAAGCTCCGAAAAAGTTCGCTTAAGTTGCAAAAGATGTAGAGATATGAAAGTATTATTAAATCAATTAATCTACTGTAATGCTGCTTTCAACAGTGTAAAAAAACGCTGTTCTTTATTAATTCAATTGAATAACGTTATGACATATAAACTACCGGTACATTATTGAACTTTTAACCATGTAAACAAATATTTACAAAAAAATCAATACAAATACAAAAGAAAAATAGAATGCTTATTTTTCGGTCGTTTTCTTATAAAGATGACGTTGTTTGATATATTACAAGCTATGGTGAAAATTTGATACTACTTGCTTGAACATCGAAACTACAATCGGACGAAATGAATGTCTCACACGAAAACTTTATCTGTAAACGCATACACAACAATGTGTATAGGTATAGTAAACTCAATCATGGATTTGGTTTCGCTTCAATAGTTTACTTAACCGTAGTGTTTTATAAAGATGGCCACTGCCAAAGTCTCCGCTAGAAAGAGTGTTGTCCATTTAAGCGAAAAACACGCACACATTTGTATTTCTTTTAAATATTAATAACAAAAGAGCGATGATTCCGATGCTTCGTCGCACGCGATCGATCGATTTGATCGAAAGGATGACACGCCATTTACGTTGCTTCTGACTGACGCCAAGAACGGTTGGGATCAATCTCTTGCGCGACAGTTACATAACATTCACATTGTATGTGAAAGCAAGGAACGACAACTCTGCGTGGAGATTGGGTTGGGATCTGTGTAGGCGTGTGCAAACAATGGCTTCGTCTTTTCTGAAAATTAGATGCGTTTTTAGAGTTGTTTCTCAAAAGTGTCTCAACACTGCTCAAAAGGGATTGTAATTAAGAAATTGATGATTGTCTCACAAATAGTTTTTATTAAATATATACAACGATGTCTCATCATGTTGTTTAACTCGCTTTGTGTGTTGCGGTTTGATGTACTGAAATAAGTGCTTAAATAGATTGCGGGTTACATATAACACAATGTCAACATTTTGCCTACACTATGTGTTTAAGGGATTTCGGGATTGTTTTGAAGTACGCATATTAATCACACATATGTGTTGTTGGCTTTCTCGTAGTTGAAGAAAACAAAAATGGTTAACCTAAATAGATGACTTTCCATCATAAATGCTGCTACTTAGTCAATGATAACTAAAGTTCGTGAATCAGTGTTTGAGTTAAATATATATGTACTATACTTTTTCACAGGTTGAGGTAATAAATGTCTGAAAAATGGGACTGTTTTATCTGATTCCTATTAAATTCGCAATGTTTCTGTCAAGAAGAACATTGGAACTTGTAGATTGTAGTTTCTGCCGTGTGTGTTATTTAAGCCAAATATAATAGGATGTCGTTTGATTGAAATAAATATATGAGCCTTGTTCTGAGAAAACTGGGCTTAATGCATGCGCGTAGTGTCATCCCAGATTAGCCTGTGCAGTCCGTAAAAAGGGAATTCCATTAAACTAAAAATACCATTAAAAGCGGAAAGTGTCGTCCCTGATTAGTCTGTGCGGACTGCACAGGCTAATCTGGGATAACACTTTACGCGCATGCATTAAGCCCAGTTTTCTCAGAACGCGGCTCATATAGTGTTAAAAAGAAGAAAACGAGACTTTACTCGATTTCAACACACAGCCACACACTGCTGGTGTCAATAAATGTACGCCACCATCGCAATCAGTTCGACTCCCATTGTTAACCCAGACAACCATGAAGTTCCACGCACGGCCTTTACCTTTCCATGTCCTCGATCAATGTCGAAAGTTAACTTTATCACTTGCTGGTGAGTTCCTAACGGATAACGAGTTGTGAACGGGATTATAAACCACGATATCAGATTAAATGTAATCTCCCCCCCCCCCCCCCCCCGGTGTACGACTTTGTCAACAGTCACGTACGGTGCTTTTTTTGTTGGCTTGTATGTAAGACATACACAACTTCGCCCTTCAACTTGATCTGCTATTCCGACATGGTCATATTATTTAAATAATTGTAGACGCATGTATACCCAGTTTCAATTTTGACGTTTAAACCAATACAGATATACGCTTTGGTTTAAATATAATGCTGTTATAAATCGTTATTTTTTGTGATTTCCTTAAAATATTGTACATATAAAATAATTAATTGTATAAAATATATTCATATATATAATGCAATAATAGTATACTTAATGTAATTGCAAATTGACTTCTGGCAATATTTATTCAAATAACAACAAAAGTATAGTGCATGATTTTATAATATTATTAGCATAAGTATTTAAACGCATATATCTTTGCATATGCCTAAATTAGTTGCATGTATAAACATACATTCATTAGTTTAAATCGGGTTAGGACAAAGTGAGAACAGCTTTATGATTTAAATCTAGCCATACCTTTAGTTTGGCTTACTTATCTGACATTAACAAATACCTTTGTCGTTCAGAAACTTTTGTAAACATAGTTTAACATCGCATCACGACACAAGGCTTCTGGAAGAATCGAAAAGGTTTTCGCATGAATATTCATTTATTGTACAATCATGCTATTCTTTATTTATAGGCTAAAAGTTGGAACGAAGAAAGTATGCATGTATTCAATATCATTAAAACTATTTTATTTCATGTTTTTGTTTATGTGTAACACTCTTAACCGATGATTTTTTTATTATTTATGATTAAATAAGGTGATATGTTAATTATTGAGTATATTGTAATTTTCTTGAGTACATTTTTTTTCTTTATCTACATTGAACATTTTTTCACAATGAAATGGTCAAAGTTAATAAATGACTAGTATAGATTGAAGCTGCAATTATTAATATTTTTGTTTATTTATTTCTAATTAATATTAATGAAACACATACCATATATCAAGATACATGTAAGCAAAAGAGAGCATGGCAAGACAGTCAATTGGAATGATTCTTTTCAAAGATTTCAGAGACGCAACGAGTCATATACCATGTGTTACCAGTTTTACATCCGGCGAAAGTTTATGTAAACATACTATGTATTTTTTATGTCCCTGAAGGAGGGCATATAGTGAACGGACCGTCCGTCCGTCTGTCCGTCTGTATGTCTGTCTTATCGTCACTCTTTGCGTTTAGGCTTCTGCGTTTAGGTTTCGAAAAATGCTCATTACTTCTATGTCCCTTCAAATAGCAACTTTATATTTGGCATGCATGTGTATCTCATAAAGTTGCACATTTTGAGTGGTGAAAGGTCAAGGTCATCCGTTAAGGTCAAAGGTCAAATATATGGATTCAAAGCGGCGCAAAAGGGGGCGTTGTGTTTCAGACAAACACATCTCTTGTATCAGAAGGACTTTGCTATTTATATGTCGGTATATTATACAAATGTTTGAATCTTTGTTTATCTCCTAGCATACAAAACTGCCACGAACACGACTACTAAGGAGTTTGTTAATGAGCATATAAATTCATGTTTATATAGTTGGTTGTGATTATCACACTAGTAGAAATATATGTCCTCATAAACGACACATCCATGTTGCCCCCTTGGTGCAAAAGGTAAACGGTTACGTACAGTATATACTTTTTGTTTCATTATTTTGTTAAAATAACAATACCAGCACTCTTCGCTATTGTATTATTGTGTTTATCAATTTCATGCTTTATCAACCAGCAATTGTATTTGCGATTCATATAATTTTCTGGTATAAACTCACAAGGTTCAATGCATGTTCACCCCACACAATGTATATATGGCATTGTTATCAAAACAAGTATGGATGGATATGCGGTAACAGCTAATAGGCTATGAACCTAAAGTGAAATGCATTTATGAAGGTTTACATAAATAAATTAACAATTTTCTATGAGTAAAATTTTTGTATACATATCGTTTTGCTTTCTTGTTTCAGTTTGCCATCAAAAACTGATGCATATTTGGCTACCAATCTTAATATTTCTTAAAATGTTTTATTTATTGTTTAATTTATATTCTTGCTGTCTGAGCATGTTATGTGTTTCTTACTATGTTCATCATTAATTTTATGGTATTATTGTGTAGTAGGAGGCCAGATCCAAGATCAAATACAACAATTTCAAGTATTTGCCATGAGCTTTACATTTGTTTTCTGTTGACACCAACACAGAATTTATTAACAAGGCGAAATGTTGGATACCAATAGACCTTTAAATGTATATATATGTTCGTTTATGTTTTATATAACTAAAAATAATCGGTCTCTTGAAAGAGCGGTCGAAATTAAACGATTACTTGACCGTTTACAATAGAACCTCTAAAAACTAACATTGGCGCTTAAAGGAAATGTTTATGGAGATCGAAACTAGTTGGTTTACTTTTTTTTTATCCTTTTGAAGGTAAATGTTTATATGGTAAATTGTTTTGAATCAAAAGGTATGCACACCGTTGACATATGTCTGCAACGGTCGAAGTTCAACTTAAACAATACGAATTGTGATGTTGAATACGCATTTGACAATATTAAGATTTGTTTGTACCCCTCGATTTATGCGTTTGTCCCAAAAGCACGCAGATAATTAAATAAATATATTAGCTCGGAAATTTTTTACATATTTAAAACATAACCAATAGTTTAATTGTGATGATTAGTTGCGACCGTCATCAAATGCGGAAATATTTAGATGCACGTACAGGCCTTAATGATCCGCAGCCGTCATTCCTACACAATTTACTGCTAACAGAATCAGTTTATGCTTCTTTTATTATGTCATTACTTAAAGTCATTTTTGCAAACGTTTTCGATGACGCAACCCCTTTAATAGCCCATTCTTAAATAAATGTCAAACCTTTACGTTCAATGTCGTGAAATGTGCATTACGCCTCTTCTTAATGATATGTCCTTGAAAGTTACAGTGTTCTACAGATTCTAAATGTAATAAAACGTTGATTCAATTTCGTGTTACAAATGCGATTTTCAATTTAAAATACAGGAGCTCATGTATGACTTTAATTCGCCACTTGGTGCAAAAAGGTACGCCTTCTTATTTCAATATCACATAGTACCTTTTTGCACCAATAGAGGTATGTTTTGTTTTTTTATTGTTTTTTCTGACGTTGAACGAAAACAAGATAAATTAAGCATAGTATATTTTAATTTAAGTGTCAGTCGTTTCCAGTTTGATATCTTTATGAAACGTGATTTTGTTTTGTTCTTCCATTTGAATTGATGATTTAGCTAAATCTTAGAAAATATCAATATCTCTTATTTTATCTGATAAAATAATATACGATTTAACAATGATAAGCATTTTACATGTGATATCCCATATTTTCGTTAATTGAATGAACAACTAAATTAGTTTGAAATTAACCAAAAATAGTTTTACTTTATTAGTCCACATTGGGAAAATGCCTGCACTAAGCTTGTATGGTCATCAGGGGACAAGTGTTTGGTACAATATTCAATAAGTTGTATTGTGAAAAAAAGTCAGGGCTTGAAAAGTACGCCATGTTGTCATGTGTTGAAGAAGTATTATACTTGTCATTATTCTATTAACCCATTTATGCCTAGCGTCTAGAAAAAAGCCTTGGCAAACAACTAAGACCCAGATGAGACGCCACATGATGCGGCGTCTCATCAGGGTCTGCGCTGTTTGCTTAAAAGAATTTATGTAATAAATATTCTTGACATAGAAAAAAAGTATACTAGAACTCCATAATTTTAAAAATAAATTGATCTAATTAAGAAGGATGGGAGAGTCCACTAGGCATAATTGGTTTAAACAAAGTTGTTATGTTTTGTTTGAGGTTTTTAATTTCAGTAAAGTTAATGCGAATTCGCAGCGGAGTCCACTACGAATGCAGTAGCTAAAATGGAGGGCTATTGTGTAACAAAGCGTTGCTGAATGCATTACATTCTATTGTTACAATACATCTGTAAACACACGTCTTGGTTAATAAGGTCCCCGCCGTATTTTAAAGCTTCTTAAACATTACACGATTGTTTGCATTAGAAGCAGCTTTTTTTTTACTGAACTCGCAACGCCAAAGTTCCCATTATCTGATCAGGCGTTTGATCATTCCTTTTCTAATTAACATTTCGAGAATTACATTGTCAGTTAATTTTGTTTTATTAGTCCAGTGCCATAAATAAAGCACCGCGTTGCATAGCAAGGTTTCTCTTATCCTGGTGCTGCTGAAGATTCACTTGATGTGTACATGAATTCTAATTGTGTGAACCACTGCAGAATAGAACATACACATATATCAGATTGGAACTTTTATAACCTCATACAAGACGAAGAGTATAATCGTGTACTTTGTGATAAGCATTTTACTGTCAATCACATGCCTGCTTATTCTTCAAAACTCTGTTATATTTGTCAATAAACAGTGAAGTGATTGCAATCAAAATAAACAATTAGAAAAAAGGCGTGCTTCGTCCGTTATACTCCTTAATGCTTTATTCGCAAAGTGACGATGGTATATATTCCGTTCAAGCCAAGCGACTTTAGTATATAGTTATTCGTTCCAAGCGACTGCTCTATGTATACCGTTCGTACCAATCATATAATAAAGATATACAAGTGGTTTTATTCACGTTCGTTGATTTAAATAACGTGGATTCTTAAAAACTAATATTCGTTTTATTATAAGTTTTTGATATCTTTTTTCCCATAAACCTGGAACAACAGTGTCTATGTGTTTCATCGATTTTAACGCCAATTACGTCAAATTAACATGAGTAAAATGAATAACGTGTCAATTAACCACATCGTTCGAATCATATCGTCTATATATGGCGATAACGTCTTCTCTACAGCCTAGAGTAGCATCACACAAACAGTCCAATGAGTGGTACCCATTTTGTCTTTTGTAATTTTAATAATACTGCGGTGGTATTTATTACATTTTGACACGACTCAAGTTAAGCATGTGACAAAAGCACTTACCAAACAGCGAATTCGTACGTGCTTACAATAAAGCAATATGTACCTTCCTGATATTTTGTCATTTTAATCTGTGAATTCATTGGGTAAAATTATACGATAATTAATGTTTCGTTTTGTTTGTTAGCGAAAATTGTAAAAGTATGGCCTTGGGATATTTGAAAACTATATCAACATTATGTCCAAGACACACTAGAACATATGTAATAACTACTTTGCAATGCAATACTCACAATACATAAACAAATGATTTTTAGTGAAATAATCGTCAAGTTATGTTATAAATGTGCAACTATATAACAAGTACTGAATAACATTATTTTGTTTCACGCTTCTTTTCAATTAGCAAATCGTGTTTTATTTCGTAGTTCTTAGTGTTCAATTTAATTTGCGATGATGTGTATAGATTACCGGGTAAGTTAATTCGAAAAGATAATATGCATTCTTATTTTAACAAAATTCATTGCTCAACTTATTACTCTAGTTAATGAATGCCAATGAATGCATAGAGGATATTTGTTGGATTCGATGGAATATCGATTTTATTTCACGAGTGATCATATAAAATAATAGTTTCGCGAGAGGCGCAGCCACGAGTGAAAATATGTATTTTTTATGATCATGAGGGAAATAAAATCGATATTCCATTAAATCCAACAAAATTTCTTTTTATTGTTTGCTTTTTTCAACGTTCATTTTAATTGTAAAAGAGTTTAACTGGATAATTTCGCTTGCTTTATGACGTCATTTCGTCGAAAAAATGACGTCATTTCACAGTTAAACAGTGAAAAATATCGATATTTGTCACTGTTATTTTTCACTGTTTAAAACAGCGAAATATCACTTTTATTTCACTGATATTTCTCTTTAAACCACCGGAAAGCATAAAAAAAATGTGTATACGTTTTTGTAACAACTCACAACGTTGGGATGTATTTAACAAAATTCTGAATTTAATTTGCGTAGTACGTAAGTAAATTAAGTAATTATACATTGCAATACACGTATATAGAGAAAAATAAGCTTATGCAGACACATATATTTTATTTGTTTACAATCGGTCGTTGCGTCATTCAAAGGAACAATCATTTACATACATTCAAATAAAACGATTGAACGAAGATATATAAGAAATATTAATTTATGAAGCTTTTAAGTATGCCTGTAAATGCGATATATTGTCAACGTACATATATCATTGTCTGTCGATTTCTTGTGCGACAAAGCTAGGTATATTGTTTTTAGTAATGATGGGTGGATTTTAAACATTTGCTTAATTTTATGTATTATTTTGAACATAATTTCTAGCAATCAAATTGGAGATAGTATTACATGATCCGAAGAATGTCCCCAATGCATGTTTTTATTATACAAGCTATTAAACATGCATCACGGCCTCGTGTTTATTTGTATACGACACATGTTAATTACCGTGAAAGGTAGATTTTCATTATAAATTACGTGATAGATTAAGATCATTCTCATTACGTTATACAAACACAATCATTTCAAAAGTATAGACAGATTTATAGACATGAAACATACAAAGCATTCATAAATGAAAACCGAACACGAAGATGGGTAACGATCCTTGATAATTGGTGATAACATCGCTGCATACTGCAATAAATTGCATCAAATGAAGCGTTCGCACAAATAATTACTGATCCTTCGGTTATATTAATCGTGAATGTCGCACTTTTTTTACAACATGACAATTATCAGACCCCTAATAGATTTCCATGCCCATAGCCTTCTTGGGGTAATGACGTTGCTCTGTAACTAAGTAATCGTCGATGTCGCAACCATTAGTGGTGTTTTCCCATTAATTTGCTATCGTAAGAACAGTTTTGCAGAACATGTGATGCGATATATTGGCACGCCAATAATTATTTATTGCACCCAAAAGATAGACCAAGTATTGCGGATTATAAGACACGACAATGATACTATTTAATAAATTGACACGATTTCACGTTGCGTGAAGCATAACCGTATAAATGCATGCAGTACACACATAAGTTTTGAACACATGCTTATAAAATAAAGTAGTTCTGATGCATTTCACTCTGCCATAAGTAGCATTAAAATCTGTTTTTTATGCACTAGTTGATTTTCTTAAGAAATCTGTTGCATATTTAAAGTAATCAAAAGGGATCATTAAACTTATAAATCGTTTCATGCTAAAATTACGTTCATAATAACATGAAACGAGAATTTAGTTGGAATTCACACACAATTACTTTTAATCATAACAGCGTATATACAAATTGTATATTCAATCCCTCGATACGTGCCGTTTCAAAAGAACACAAATGTACCGTGCGTATTTATAACCCGCATGAATTACCAATCTTATGGTTCAATCATCGCATAGCGATATCCAATAACAATGACAAACATATGAGCCTTGATCTGAGAAAACTGGACATAATGCATGCGCGTAAAGTGTCATCTCAGATTAGCCTGTGCCGTCCGCAGGATTTTCGGTAAAAAGGGACGAAAAATACTATTAAAGCGGAAAGTGTCATCCCGCACAGGCTAATCTGGGACGACACTTTACGCACATGCATTTTGCCCAATTTTCACAGTACAAGACACATATATACATTTTACATACACCCTTGCGCAGGCCTAATAATAGCAAATCTGGTTGTCTGATACAATCGAGAGGCGTCCCTACGTAAATGTATTAACCCATTTATGCCTAGTGGAGTCTGCCATCCTTCTAAATTGGATCAATTTATTTCCAAAACTAGGGATGTCTAGTATATTTTTTTCTATATTTAGAATATTTCTTACAGAAATTTCTGTAAGCAAACAGCGCAGACCCTGATGAGACGCCGCATCATCTGGGTCTACGCTGTTTGCCAAGGCCTTTTTTCCAGACACAAGGCATAAATGTGTTAAAAACGTACATGTCGATAAGCGCCTCTCTACTGCAATAGAAAATACTACAATATACTCCATGACTACGCCTATAAAACTTGTGTTTTCTGAGAAATCCGAATTAGGAAGAATTAACAGTAATCATTAAGAGCTTCGTGAAAAGAATTCTCTGATCAATTTCGATGTGTTTATAATGTAACTTTTAAAAATAAATTCCATATTCACAATTAGTGAGTTCTGAATTAAAAAAAAAATTCATGTTGCATACAACAAGAAATGCAACGTTGCAAAGCGCCAAATAGCTACAATTTCGTGTGTTTCAGTAAATGTCAACTTCACATAGGGATGAGTGTTTTTAGAAGACATTTAATACTGTATGATGATATAAATTCGCTATATGATCTAATCGAAGTTACAATTTCTACTTAGACACGATGTTGTGTCATTTTTTAATAAACCTATTTGCACTCTATTCCAGTCTGTCGACATTTAAACACATGGTTTAAAATAATAATATGCGAACTATGAACTTAACAATTGAATGGAAATATACAATTACATGTATACATGTGCCTTTATAAAAAAGAGCGAAGCAAACAGAAATATGAAACACATGAACGTTTAGGAACAGACCTGTATTTATATCGTTTTATATAACTGTGGTCAATATGCGTTGTATAAACGAAAGTTGTTTATCGGCGTTGCTCATAGATTATATTGTTGAGCGGGTTTTGATACATATTTTGAGATGTTTATTTTATTTTATATTTTTTTTCCAACACATTTTATTTCGTGATTGCAACTACATACAATATGAATAATAACACGAATAATAACAATATTGTTTTGCAATCGGACATAAGAAAATTGCAACAAAAATACATGTAATGTATCCAACACATATCATAAGTTACACGGTCAACAAATGCGGCGTAACAACGGATCCGGCAAATGAGTGTTGAACGGTATTGCTGTGACTAATTGGACACAAGAGTGTGTTTTCACACATATTGTGATATAATCGGCTCGGATTGACATTTGGTTTAAGACTAATTACTTATGCATTAAATCTGACTTTGATACATATTGTCTCTAATTAAATTAATCATATTGTCAGAATTAAAAAAACACAATATGAACATATTTATAGAAACAGTAAAATCAATCAAACACAATACATATTTATCCAAACAAACAGTACTTGTGTTGCATACAAATCTATAATAGTAAAAGGAAGAAGTTTCTCCTAAATAGATATACGGTGTTGATTGATTTGTGTTTGAGGAAAACGATCGTCTCTTACATCAATCACATTCAAGAGTCATGGCTTATATCGCGTATAATTTATTATTTGTAATTTCCTAGCCAAAGTACATCTACATTTATTTTAATAATGACGGAAGCGGTTAGCCTTACTCCGAGAATGTAAACGCTCAACGAGGACGTATAGTGTTGGAACAAAACTTGAATATTAAGATGTTACGTGTTCCTCTGTTAATCAATCGCACAGTCCACGTCAAAACATTTGCACTCCTGGGGACCGTTTCAACAAACATCGTACGACAAATTTAGAATACGATACATATTTTAGAGAAACATTGCAAAACATCAAGGTATATTATAACTAATTCCCAGTAAATTTATTCATTTTATCAGTGTCTTACCGTCGGAATATGTTTTGCGTGGATATTTATCAACATCTTGTATTATTTACTTTTCAAATTTTAGTCGTAAATTAAGATTGTCTTACGATCTTTGATGAAACGACCCCATGATGTAAATTAACGATAGGGCTTGAATATTAAAGGTCACTCAACTGAAGCATGCAGAACATAACATGTCACGAACAGGGTTTTGGATGTTTGTAACATAGAGAATATTAGATTAGTGTTGATCATAGATCAGGTTTATCATGCGAGGCTTAGAAAACAAAAAGCACGAGCCTTGAGCCTTTCGTTTTCGTGCCCAGCATGATTAACCTGATCTATAATCATCTATTATTCTATTTACCCTACTTTTTATTCAGTAAACTTTTTAATTTAAGCAAAATTTGTTTTCATGAGTGTTTGTCGTACTTTGATAATGACTGTAGTGTAACCAAGGTCAGTGTATTACTCCGCGTTCCAAAATAACCGCTGATCAAATAATCAATTTCTAAAATCAGAATATCGTTCTGTGACAAAGAGTCGTGCGTTATTAATTGCAATTGTATTCATATTGAATTGCAAATCTAAAAGTTTTATAACATCAATATAACATTTAGTTGTTATATACAAGGAACTACATTTGTTTACAACGTAGCCTAATAACGTAGCACGTACCGTTGATTATAGCAGAAATTCAATAAACGGGGCTTTAATCTACCGAATTCGCTGTAAAAGTGGGATACAATTGATTTTTATCAAGTGTTAAAATAACTCTATATGGCACATACATGTATTCAATATTGTAAGGTATCTGAATGAGTATAATGAATGACACAGTAATAGTCCCAATAAAGAATTGTATTGCAAAATTTGATCTAAGGAAGGTGAACATGAGTAAAAAGGACCTTTTCACAGATTTTGGTATATTTTGCCGCTTGTAATTAAATGCTTAAATTGATATTGGTAAACATCGGGTAGTATCGTGCTATTTGTGCATCATTTTCTAACTATTTGTCATCTACAATTTAGCTTCAAGAGAAAGTATCAATTCTTTCTGCTTAAGCAGTATCGTTTTAATATTCAACGTCATACTTTTGCAAAACCCACTGGAGAAAAGTTCATTAAATAAACCGATTCGCCTTCTTTACTGGTGTCTGTCAAAAATTGTTAATTTGATAAAATGGTCCAAAACAAATCTTTATTTTGATACTGTTCTGATTAAAGCACTCGTTCTAAATTTGAATGATATTATTCAAACATAAACAATCATGTGTTGTTGGATTTGAAGCCGAATAAGTGTAAGTGAAAATGAACAAGCCATGGTCATGGCGGAATAATCTCAATAACATCTGTTTAGTTGAGAAATATTGATGAAAACCAGTAAATAATGTGTGTTTATTGAAAACAAGTTAAGTTGGCAAAACTGTTAACAAATTGCATGAAATAAAGCCTGCTATTGATTCTGGAACATCATTTAGAATTTCTGACAGAAAGGATCAAATAAGTCTGCTACCATGTTTGTCTTTTCCTGCGAGGTTTCTGCAACTGTTGTTGGGTGTGGGAGACAAGCGCAAGATCGTCGACTGAGTCAGAGTCGTCCAACTGTTTCAATAGTGTCAACTGGATTCCGTGCCGCTTCTGATCCGTCGAGGTGTTTATGACCCAGTCTATGGCCAGTACGAAAAGGAAAGGTGAGAGTAAGCGATCGGCAATACGGCTTCCATTTGACACTGGCTTTTACCGTAAGTTCTCCTCCCAGGTCCGTTGTGTCTGGTGTTGTTCTGTTTGGCGTTTTGGTAGCAAGGTTTCGACAGGATAGGGTAGCTAGCCCTACGCCCATCCCTCATCGTTTTTCAGCGCCCGGGGCACACCGGTTGGATATGTTATCATTATGATTCATTTATTTATGTGAGGACAGCTTAATATAAACGGTTGGGATGCAATAGTGTCTTTGTCAATCGATAATCTGTTCGGTGGGTTGACTCTCTTTGGCAAAAGAAAAGTATAGAAAAGTGCCTACATCAACAATTTAATGAGGAAAACACATAAACATTACTCCTTTATGGTGTTTTCATAACTAGAGGCTGCTTGACACAACCAACTAAACTTAATAACCCTTCCAGAATACCATACTTATGTAATTTTCTATTTGCTATACACCGTTGCAGTATATTGCTCGTTAAATGCCAAAACAAATGATGAACTATTTAATACCAAGTTTTGTTTCAAAATACGCACTAACATCTATGTGTTTTGTTGACGTCATTGTGTTGTGTCTAGTAAACACTATCTTTAATAAATGCTATAGATGATTGAATATATATGTATCGACAAAAGAAAGTAGTCCGGCTAGCGGATGGGGTTGTTCGTTTAATGTTGCATACGATACGTGTTAGTGAAAGAAAAAATAAAAGATATCCAATTAACAAGAACATTTGTAATTCTGAAATAACTATACTAGTGTACAAAAGCATCCAATCTTCAAATATTTTTTATTAAAACAGTAATAGAACCGTGTGTATTAAAACAAGAATATAAGACGATCGACATATACAAAAATGAAATTTTCAGATCTCATCGGACAGTTTTCTCTTCACCTTGACCAAGGGTCCAGAAACTCCTCCGCACATTCGGGAGGACAGGTTCCAGCACTAAAAAGGAAAGAAAAAATATAGCTGTATATACGTTTTATGTGAAGAGCAATATGTCATTTTTAACAGAATTGTCCATATAAATACATGTATTACTACCGAAATAAATGCATTAAAAAAGCTTCCCATGCAAAGATAAGCAAAAATATCAACGCAAATATAATTTATATGAAAATAGTTCATTATAACTATAAGATCGTATGAAGATGAGAAATTCCTAAAAAGAAGTATTTTTAACATGATGAAAAAATAGCATCACTGCAATCAAAAGAAGACAAACATATGTATAACATACAATTCCTAATGTTTGTACAATGAACAAGATCATTGAACACATTTTGCAATATTCAAATATATATAGTAACTTAAAATGTTTAAACAATATAGGTGAATATTTATTTAACGAAAAAATGACACTACGTAAACATTAATAGGACAGATATTTCAGTCAACATCTGTAGTTTTATATTCAATGGAAATGACTAGGAAATCAATAGGAAAGCACGCTTATACTCAGTACAATATATTTTATTTAAGACTAATGATCAAATGTGACACCATTAGAAACAGGAAAACAACAACATATGACAAACACAATAACCAATAAATAAAAAGGTGGTCACGGCCTTGAGACGGTCAATACAAAACATAGAATTGTGGTTTAACATTAGATTAAGGGCGCTAACCCTAGCAATATTCCCATAATTATTAATGTGCAAATAAAACATAACATCAAACCAAAACAAGTAAAAGCAACTTACTAAAAAGAGAATACATTTAAATGTAAAACAAATTTAACTCCTCAGTGGTCGGGTGTTAACCAGAGGGATACCAATTTTTGATTCAAGATGCCATGAAACAAACACAATAATATATCTTCCATAATTTAAACACACATTAGCTATGTAGAATCATATAAAATACTATGTTCTCATAATCGATATGCACTTTCAGGGAGAAGCCGTAGTATGGCGATACATTTAACCCATTTATGCCTAGTGGACTCTCCCATCCTTCTAAATTGGATCAATTTATTTCCAAAATTAGGGATGTCTAGTATATTTATTTCTATATTTAGAATATTTATTACAGAAATTTCTTTCAGCATGCGGCGTCCTATCTGGGTCTACGCTGTTTGCCAAGGCCTTTTTTCTATACACTAGGCATAAATGGGTTAACACAAACTGAAATGTTGCACTTACTGTGTACAGAGTTGTTTGCATTTCTCTTTGACAATGTCGAGAATGTTTGCCCCATTAGTGTTACTGTGGGAATTAATTGCAAACACCTGGCTGCACATCGCTATGACAACCAATATCACAACGAATACCCGTGTATAGTTCATTGCCTGAAATAGTATTGTTAATGGCGTTACTCACCACATGAATCTATAAAAAAAATATTGTTAAAAATTAATCCAATTTCAAACACTGTGAAGTCACATCAACACAATATTCGAATCATTATACGTACATATTTAAGTTGTGCGTAGTTTTTTATACGCAACCAAATCGTCAAGCTTAATTTAAGTTTGTTCACTTATTATTCAAGCAGTTGAACATTTCGTAATACATTAAAAAACATAAATACGCGACTTTTACCTCCTTCGCTACTTGGGCATCCAGACCAACACAGATATAAGAGTAGATATTAGCCGCTTAACTTACGACTTAATTCTCAGAATACCAATGAATAAATGAGCCTTGTTCTGAGAAAACTGGGCTTAATGCATGTTCGTAAAGTGTCATCCCATATTAGCCTGTGCACTCCGAACAGGCAAATCAGGGACGACACTTTCCGCCTAAACTTGATTTTCCGTAAGGAGGGACTTCCTTGAAACTAAAATACCATAAAAGCGGAAAGTGTAGTGCCTGATTAGCCTGTGCGGACTGCACACTTGCATTAAGCCCAGTTTTCTCAGAACGCGACTCAAATGTACAAAAGCTTGATTATTTTGTCACATTAAAACAAAGATTTATCGCAAGCGATACTTGAGAGTATATTCCTTTCATTTTAGAGTTTTATTTCGCTCAAACATGTTACATGTATTTTTAGGAAATTAACGGACGCAAACCATCTCGAATTTTAAGGATTTCGTCTATGATTTTTTTCCCAAGCTCTCGATTTTGCGTTGTCTAGAAAGACTATTTAGACCCTGTGAACTATCGAACAATTTTTTGTATCACTACTGATTATGAAATAACACGTCCAATTTAATAAGCAATTACCTTACAGTTAAAAATGAAGAAATGAGTTATAGTTAACAATTTATATATTGTGAAACTGTTTTCAACAGTAGAAAATAATCAAAACATATATACAGATACCTTATGGAACATTTATCACGACAAACAAATATTTTCAGAATAACTTGTTAAGAAAGTTACCAAATAAATAAACCGCTGTGCTAAATTATAGTCGTCTTGTAATGAAGATAACTTTGCGAGCACGACCCTTGAAAGAACGTAAAAGATGTAGGACTATATTACGTATAAAGGAGATATCGACGGCCGTCAAAGAATGTATATTTTCGGAAAATCGGGTAAAAGTCTCCAAATTATATATCATAGCACACTAATAATGGAAATTATATATATATATATATATATATATATATATATATATATATATATATATATATATATTTATATACGTGTCGCGCTATGTGAAAAAGGGGTTTAATGCAAGTGCGCAAATCGTCATCCCAGATTAGCCTGTGTTGTCAGCACAGGATAGCCAGGGACGACTCTTTGCGTTTGTTTGATATTTTTCGTTTAAAGAAAGTCTTTTTTTTTTGCGAAAATTAAGTTAAAGCGGAAAGTGTCGTCCTTTATTAGTCTGTGCGAACTGCACAGGCTTATCTGGGACGATTCTCTACGCACAATAATATGTGCGAATAAAAAGGAAGTGTTTCGTAACTCAATTTAGACACATATTTGATATGGCTTTCTTAAATGACGTTAACACATACCTTTGTCGTTTAGAAACATATGTACGTATATTCAAATCGTTTAACCTCGACATCAAAACAGACGTCTCAAGGAGAAATGCAACGGTTATCGCCGCGGTATTTATCTCTTTGAGATTTATACCTGTCTAGCATAGGCTTTGCCCTCGATTTAATGCGATAGGGCAAATTTGTAAGTTTAAGGACATGCAAACTTACGACTAAGGTTTAATCTATAACACTGACTGCTGGGGATAAATATTTAAATATTTGTTTAAATTAGTGTTTACAATTAAGTTAAAAACATGTTATCGACTTGTATTCTTGAATTAAAGTTATTTAGAAACGATTTAAATGATGAGTGTTATGATCGGAATGCAACATTCATCCATATGAAGAAATAATTATTTCTATCAAACATACAAAATGACACTCGATCTGAATAATTTTTGCAATTTACGGGTAAGGAAGTAGTTATCTAAATACTTATTAATGCTATCATTGTATACAACTATAGTTGTTGAACCTGGCAATGGTAAACCTGTACAAATAGCACATGGACGTGTATGCACTTATGTATTTAATTAGCGTTTTATACTTAACTTGCGATAACTTCGCCAGAAAAAGTTATACAATTTCAAACACATTTCTTGTTTGAACAAGCGATATGTTTGTGAAACACTATGTCCCCATATGTATGACCTTTGACCTTGAAGGATGACATTGACCTTTCACCACTCTCAGTGTGTAGCTCCATGAGATACACATGAATGCCAAATATCAAGTTGATAGCTTCAATATTGCTAAAGTGTACATTAAATGAGCGATTTTAACCATATATTTGACCTTTGACCTTGAAAGATGACCTTGACCTTTCACCACTCAAAATGTGCAGCTCCATGAGATACACATGCATGCCAAATATGAAGTTGTTTACTTCAAAATTGCAAAAGTTATGGCAAATGTTAAAGTTGTGTTAAACAAACACACCAACAGACAGGGCAAAAACAATATGTCCCCCACAATACTGGTGGGGGACATAAAAATGTGGTGTCAAAACTGTTGTTATTCGTTGAATGCATTTATGTTTATTATTGTACATTGCATGTTGTTAACTTTAAATACAAATGATGTCTTTAAAATGTAATTTAGCATGACTAGATGCTACAACAACTAATTATCTTCGTATTAATTGTACGGATTTTTATAGACCCCGCACGGTTCGCTTGATACCAATAAAATGTTAATACCCTGTATCACGCGTTTTGGTAGGGGTCATTAAAAAGCTGTGTAAAGAACTTATCTTACCGAGTACCCTCCATATTCCATCAACAACGCAATTAGAAGAGAAAAGTTCGCTAGTCTGATATTACGTCGGATTGTTAACATTCGCGATATTCGCTATTTATATATCTAAAGATACACACCTTGTATACAGTTAGCATGTGACCTGGCTGAGCGAATGAATTACGAGTACTGTATTATGTATGCCAGAGGGGTAAATCACGTGATAGTCAAGATGGCGACGTCTTTACCGAGACACTTACTTTTTGCCGTTTTATACCCTTTATTACTTCTATTTATGTTTTAAATGACGCTCACTTTCCAGCCATATCAATAAAAAGATGATAAGCGTTTATTTCGTATTTAAATTCGCTTTATATCTCGACTTTACTCCCCGCAAATTTTCTTAGTGGAGCCCTAATTAGGTCATTCCGCTAAGAAATTTCGCACCGAGTATAGTCAAGATATACAGCGATTATTACTATGAAATAAAAGCCAGTAATTTTCTTCCTAATATCACTGGAAAGCGATCGGAATAAAAAAATAATACAAGTAATAAATGGTATAAAACGACGAAAAATTCCTGCCTCGGCATGGATGTCGACATCTTGTTTGTCACGTGATCACACCCTCTGTACGAGCTACACTAAAAATTCTTAACCCTCGCTATTATTTTCGAGACACCTAATTTGGCTTACTTTTCCTGACGTGCAGAAATAAATAACGAAAACTACACAAGGAAATTTATGTTTTTTTTCAATGATGAAAAAAGTGAAGGGTATATGGTCGCTTAATAAGGAGTACGAATTATTTATAATTATTGAGTTTATCTCAAATACAATCTGGGTAATGATTTCCGAATAATGTAGTTTTCGGGATGTCTTGTAACAAGGGAGCTAGAAGACATGTGACCAATCATCTCTGTCTTGCTGCTGTATTTAAAGAAAATTATGCTTTAATTGCAAACCAAAAATTACGATGCTGTTGAACTTACAAACAAATACTAACCGATATTTTGACAATATATTTGAACACATTTAAATGAGTTAGATTTGTTTGTACCGCTCAATTTGTATTCTGTTTTCTAAAAGCTAGCAAATTACATGATAAGTTCATTTGTTTGGCAAGTTTTCAAATCAACATTGGGAAATAATGTGGTGCCTTCATTATATTTGCCAAGGACATTCCTTCAAAAGCTAGCCACCAATTTAAAAGCCCATACACACTAAAAAAAAATCAACAAATATTTCGAACAACATTTTGAAAAATGAAGTTAACACATGATAAATCAATGTTCCTTGGAGCAAAAGCCAACATTTCAACGCTAGATGTGTTCTGGTATCCGAGATTCAACGCAATAACGGTCGTTTTTAGTTATTGTGTGTCAAAATATAGTCCATGTGAATTACCGGTTACGATATCCGAACATTTACGATCGAGCGCGAGACTGGCTTCGGGCAGCGTCGAAAGCAAGAAGTAGTTCTCATGAATACGTCATTCTTCGTTGATTATTCGTTGATTTTTAGGATATATGTAACTTAAATTATTTATTTACCACTTTTAATTTTTCTTTTGCCGACGATAAACCCCATAAACAGACCACTCTTTAACGAATGTTATAAGGTTTCTTTAGAGTGCTTTCTTCCATTTTAAAACTAGTAAGTAAACTTGCAATAGTCTCACGGCCGTTTATCACGGGCACCACCTCTTTCCTTGCGACGCATTGCTAAATGAGCCAATGCTACTTTCGAGGTGGCGCTAAGGACAGGATGTTTTAAAATTTCACGCATAATTCTTCTGGTGGATTAAGTTTTTATATGTTTCTCCACCCAATTTCGCATTATTTTGAAAATCGGGCAATGTAAGTGCGATTCAGCGAAGATTGATTCATCTACAAATGTACATAAACATACAATCACAACCCATTTGGGAACGTGATGACCTTTATAAGTTGTGGCATGGTGGAGTATTAGAAAGCAAATCGACGTCTTTTGTCTGTGTTACGAGCAAATTTTCACCCGATTTAATCGCGAACGACATCAAACGATTGCGTTCAACATATACATGTTTCTGCATGGATGAAGTTTTGAATCATTAAATATATTAAATGATGAAATATGATACTTAAGTGAACGATATGTAACTTTTCATGGGCATACCGATGGTATATTCTTCTTAATTTAAACACGTTTGTAATTGTAAACTTTGTCCCTTTTTACGCATGTATTTGTCTATTTTCAAATAGAAAGAGATTTAAGTAACACCATTAAGAAAAAAGTGCATAACGCCGTCAAACGTATTATTTTGCAACACGTCCATGGGATTCTAACTGATACATACATAATGCGCTCATTTCAATACGAGTTTTACAGGCTTCAATACCGATATCAATGATGCGCCAGTGTTTCGATGCATTTTGTGTAGATTTCAGTAATAGATATTGTAAAATACCTACTATCCCCCCACGAAAAAAAGTATCCCCATGGATACCTATTATAATGATGACTGTCCGAGTGAGTGTTAATCAAATTAAAGGAATATTCGCAAAATATAATTCGCCCCACTGGTGCAAAAAGGTACCATGTGCCTTCTAATTTCAATGTAGCATGGTACCCTTTTGCACCAAGGATGCGATATTATTTCAATTATATAATACGCCATTAACCGGCGTTGCTTATTATAATTTTTACAATAAAACAGAACGACCGACTTCAGGAACATACACAACATTTGTTAAACAGCGTCTTAATTGTAATCTCATCATAATTGTTTAAAAAAAGAAAAGAAATACCACAGAAAGGGGCAGCGGCATAATAAACTGTCCCCGCATCATTGACCCTACACAATCGTCGCCATCTTTGAACCCATTATCCTTTTATTGATTGGACTGTGTTAAATTATTCTTTATTATAATATTGACGAACACAGTAAATGTTTGGAAACAAAGTCTCTGTAATTATTGATTATATACAAATTACAAAATGTATAGAATTTTGTTTGCGTATACGCACTGCGCTGGATAGGTTCAAAGCTACACGGTTTTAATGCTAGATGCTATGTGACAAATGCTATTTTATAAATGCCTGTATTCTTTTAAGTTTAAAATTTCAAAAACAAATTTAATGATAAAATGAAAAGATACTTTTATAATTTCCGTTTCATTTGCGAGCAACTCAAATTTAAATTCCACACATGGAATGTATATCCTTGTATTGGTACATTGGACTCTTCACTATCACATATTACTAAAAATATACTTAATGAAATCTTTAATGTTAAAATAACGAAATATTAGAACATAATATTAAAGTACAGTGAACGTATTTAAACATTCTAATTCACTATCACATATTACTAAAAATATACTTAATGAAATCTTTAATGTTAAAATAACGAAATATTAAAACATAATATTTAAGTACAGTGAATGTATTTAAACATTCTAATACACATGTCATTTAATGCAAAAAGTAATCATGTATGCACGAAAAATGATACGAATCTAATATTTACTTTTATAATTTCATCCATAAGATTGCTTAAACGAAATCATTACAATAATGTCATTGTGGATATCTTTTGCATAGATCCAGCATTAAAAAAACTTGCACCATTACCATCATTGACCACATCATGCGTACACTTACTTAATGTTTGATTAAGCTCATGACTATTTAAACTGACAAAGCAATATTTCCAGAAACACTACCACGCGCAACAGATAAGTGTTTTGTTTAAAGTTTAAACATTTACTATTTAATCAAACAAAAACACACATTTACTGTATCCACGAGGAGACATTTCAATACATTTAAACAATTAGACAATAAATCTCTGCCGCGCCTGTGTTACAAAATATTTCAAAGAGGAAAAAACTGTTTATTTCTTTTTGTTCGCTACAAAGTTCATTTAGATTCCTCACAAAGTCATTTCTCGTTTAGGTAGGTATTTTTTATTGCAGTCTATTATTTTTTAATCACAATTTAATTCAATTTCGAAATTCAAAGAAAAAATTATCGATATATTATACTCTTTCTTTCAGATGTTTTTATTTAACATCCAAAACATTGACATTTTATTTGAAAATGTCGTTGATTTATTCAACAAAAAGTACTTAAATCTCAACCTAACGATCGCTATAGTTGTTGACGTTTCTAAACCGACATATAACCGAATTATATTAATTATAAATAATAATATTATTTTAAAGGGATGGCAAACCTAAGCAAATCCGTAACCGGTTAACCTATTCCGATATTCGAGCCGTTAACCGGTTAACCGACTGTCGTATAGACACGTTAATGAAAGAAACACTTCTAACCAATTACATGTATATGCAAATATACTCTGTTTTGTTAATTGTCTTGTAACCTTATTACTGAAACCATTTTCATCAATAAAATACTGTTTCTTTACAAATTGTGTTGGTCTTTTAAATTGGGAATATACATTTGGAATCCAATATTTAGTCATTTCTCAAAGTCATTTCCGACATTGATTACATGCTTGTCGGGGAACTGTGATATTTCTCTGTAGTAATATTACGTTCATGTCATTTACACATAATTATTGTTCTACACATTGACCAATTAAAGCTAGTGCAGAATTTGAATTATGTTGTGTTTTATAAACACTCATTATCCTTTAAGAATTACGTGCATTGACGATTTGCTGATAAATAACAATTGTCAATGAGCATAAATATATTTTGCAATGGGCATAGTGGTTTCCTAACCTCTGTTATTAAGGCCTGTTTATACTCAATTTCTTTATTATGGTGTTAAAGTTTGCAATAGTTGTTAAAACAACCGTGATCGGGTGTAATCACAGTGTCCAGCTTTGTTGATTTTATCAAGCAATGTTAGTCATCACAATGGCAATATAAAACCTGCTCATTAATCCGCTGCACCCTGATAGTTCACAACTCTTATCGCTTTTGATCCGCATGGGGCATCACGGGGTGGTAATTGCCGATAATTTGCGATAAGATAAACGGATTAGCAAATACAGTAAAATGAACTAAAACAAAACTAACGATTTGAGCATTTATTGCGTTCAACCAAAAATTGTGTTTTCTGAAGAGTAACCGAATATTAATATTGTAACCGGGTAACCTCCTTAAGAAACAGATAATCTGTTAACCGAATAACCGTTGCCATCCCTAAATATTAATACCAAAAATTATTTTAAAAAAGACAGGAGCCGTTGATATTAAATTATTTTTGTGGGGAAAAAATCGACACTTAAATTAATGAGATCAAAGAGTTGAGACTTGGTGGCGCGGTTGTGTTTCTGAACGATTCTTAGCCGCATTTCATCCATATTCATTGACCAGTACACGGACGTAATATCATCTAATCTTTGCCTGTTTTCCAGTCTTGGACACAGACCACCAACCAGCTTTCTCCGGGCGTCTCGGTATTTTGGCTAGTCTCCCCCATATTCTCAGCATCTGCATCCAGGTCGCGGCACCAGGTATTGCTCTTCCCTTTTCTTTGCGGTTTCCGGATGAGAAATTGCCTTGTCGTATTAAATGCAGGATTGTGAGCGGTATGTCAATTCTTTCGCCAATGTCTCTGAAGGATGTCATCTAAAACGGGTTACTTCTTTGTTATTCTACATAAGTCTTTGTTGTCTAGCACCCGGATCTTCAGGATCTTCCTAAGACAGGTGTTTATTAAGGCCTCTATTTTCTTTATGGTGTTGGAAATGGTAATCCAGGTCCGTGCTCCATAGAAGAGTGTTGGCTTTATGAACGTAGTTCATTACAATATCATCTGATTTCTTATAATGTTAACGTCCAGCGAATATTATTATTGTTGAAAACGAGCTTGGATATGAAGATTTTGTATGGCTTATGTGCATGATACATGGCCTTTATGTCAGATTTTTCCTTGTTTCACATCAGGCTTTTAAATTAAAAAAATGAATATCTGATATTTGATACGTTTTTAGAAGACATGTTGTTTTATTACAGATACAGATAATAAGGATCTGATATTCCGACAATAGTACAGTATGCTGATACCAACACGCCTACTCGTATACGTTGCAGAATCAACGGCTACGTATCACTCTGGATCAGCAGACGATTTATTGCTTAAATCTGCTGATGAGTCCGGAGATAGCCGATGTAGCACGATTGGCTGCGTATGTGTCGTATGACCGAATCTTCAAAATACGCGGGGTTTTCCCAACGGTGTATATTCTTTATTCTTAACTGCACACGTAACAGATTGCCAAGCAGTTGTTCACATCATAATTTAACTTTTCTTAAAAACAACACGGATTTTTTTCTATTGTGTTTAGTTTATGCAGTTTTAACAAATGCCATAATTCCAATTATTCATTCGGGCCTACTGGCTGAAAATACATTCCTTATTATGTTTGCTGTGAATAAATGACGAACAATAACAACAAATTGGTCATCTGTCCGCGTCTGAGAAACGAAGTTATAATACCATCATCTCATATTGGCAGATAAATTAAGACGAAACTGCTTCACTAACATCCATATTCATTGACGTTTGGGGCATAACGTGATGTTATTTCTATGGTATTTGTTTATTAAAAAAACATAAGGCAACACACTACTTTAACCTCAAACAAGTTCTTTGAAACTGTTCTTCTTGTTCTATTTTTTACGATTGACAAGTTGTTTCCCGCTTCTAAAGGGTGTTAAATGCATAATGTATAAATTGATTTACATCTAAAAAGTTTTATTTGTTAATTTTATATGGTTGAATATAGCAAAAAAGAATAAAAAACGAACCTCAAAAGTTCAGAAAAGGCACCAAAATTTTGGGTCGGCTAAAAAACAAAAAACATTTTACTCAAAAACTGTCGTTATAATTGTTTAATAAACGTTTTCATAAGTTATTATAAAATATTTTACACACTACAAATTAAAAACCCTATAGAAAACTCCAAAATCCAATATAAATGGCAAGTGCTTTTTCGAGAAAAGAACTTAATTGGAAACACATACTTATCATGCAAAATAAAGCAACTATTGATAGCACACTGAGAAATTTTCAATATAAATACGTCCATAGAATTATAGCTACAAATAAACATCTCTTTAAATGCAAATAATCTAACTCTAATGTATGTGACTTCTGCGGTGAAAACATCGAAACTATAGAACATTTTTTTTGGGAGTGCAAACACATCCAGCCTATTTGGAACCAGTTAGCATCCTTTCTTGAACAACATCAACTAAGCGTAAAACTATCCTATTTTCGGAATTAACTTATTTAAATCATTTGAAGGTAATAATATTGTAATTTTTATTCTTGTATTGATGAAATATTTTATCTTTAACATGAAGTGCAGAAAATAAATATCAAATTTTAATTGTTTTATCCATAGTCTTAAATTTAAAATCCAGATTGAGAAAGAAATAGCCATCAGTAATGACAAATTGCAGATCTTTAATCAAAAATTGAATCGAATTAAATTCTCATAATGCTTGTCCACTTATATGCTATTCACTCTTATTTTAAGTTATCTTTTTCAAATATTTTTTACTATTATTGTTTTTTTTTCAATCTTATAAGATCACTTATAATATATAACAGAACACCTACTGTTGTCATAGATCGAAATTTCACACACCAAGGTCTAAAAGTTTATCAGGCATAGTTTCTGTATACTTTGTTAGAACCATTGTTTGCAAATATAAAAAAACATGTAATTATGGATACAATATATGCATTATAATGAATAAAAAAAGTTTTTATAGATGCTGTAGTAACTGAAGTTTAATATTGTTCATATTAGTTAATGGTGTTGCATTTTGTGAATAACTAACAAGTATGCAAAGATATTAAACGTGCATATAGGGTCTGCCAGTACAACTTATAATCTTGAGCGTAAACACTTATTAATATTACCAAAACAAAAACACCACCACCACCACCACAAACAAATACACACGTTGAACATGTAAATAGTCTTCTGTTAATTTTCACCAGTTCTAAGGTATGCAATAATCGATGCTATAAAATTACCATTATTCGATAACGTATTCAATAAAATATGGGCTAATTTGTGTTTAACAGGAACAATCATTGATATGCTTACATCCGCGCATACGTGGTAGACACATAGGTGTGCGTTATATTATGGCTTGGTTTCGTTAACTTAACCTACGTGATCTGAACAAAATTCCAGAAACCGTATATATATTATCGTTGGCAATTGTTAAGGCAATTGGACACGTGTGTTTAATGAAACAAACACTAGCGGATGTTAAAAAAATAAAAATTACACTTTTTGATCAGAAGCAATAAAACTTGGATACTATCTTGTATGCAAATACGTACTTAAAAACAATTAACCAACCGAACTATGCCCAAATAAATAATACCATACGTTTAGAAAAGTATTTATCAGTGAAGAAAATGTATTATATTACACAACTATTATATGTTGACAACATAGGCAATCAAATATTAATTATCATGATCATATTCCTTTTTGAAATGTTACATTTTGAAATGTGAAGAAAGTGTATTAATTTCTCAGTGAATGAAGTCCTCCGTATTTGCAGCTGCTGATAGTTCACAACAAATGGACACTTTTTGTTTGTCCCTTTATATCCACGATACTAATTTCTGCAATTTCACTGGAACAGAAAACAGAAACCAATAACAGACACCAATGATACGACATAGTTAAGTGTATCAGGTCTAATCGTACACTATTAACTCCAGCACTAATGTGGCCATTGCTTTGCAGCCGCGTCCACTAATGATTCAATTACTACGAATACAGTTCGGTAAGCGGTTGAGGAGGTGCAATGAATAGAAATTGTGAACGCGAACTTTATGTTCGAAATGAAGAACATATATTTTATCAATAAGTAAATTGCCGACAAAGATAACACCATCACCATGCTATCCTTTGTATTTTAAATCTTTTTAGCGATTTTATACGCTTGTTATGTCAACAAATGATTTGTGCAATCTTACAACAATGCATTTAACGGGGAATGTTAAAAAAGATATAATTATATATCATTGAACAATTGACCAAATGTTGTTTACTTAAATAAAAAACTAAAGCTACCATTTCTATCAAATGTGTGCTTATGGTATGCCCATTAAACATTTTCTATATTCAAAGTTTATATCATTGTTCACAGAGAATTACCAGCTCTGATATGACAAATACAATACAATGTATAAAACACAGCAAGAAATAAATTCATTTCGCTCTCGGTTTTAAATAACAGACAGGTAATTCAATCCCTATATCGAATGACATGATTCTGCGTCGTCGTCTTTTAAGTAACTTAAATAAAATAAAACATCCAACAGAATTGCATTTAAATTCATTGCGTTAGATTTCAAAGTAATACAGTAAAATATAACGATAATTGCTGTTTTGTAACCGATTTCGCATTGAAAAAAGAATACATATGTTTTCAGTATTTCCATTATTCGTGCATAAGGTTGATTGTCATAGTAAGGCATACTTCTTGAGAACAAATTCCAAATTTATTTGAACGAAAGCTTCATTAACCTATTTATGCCTAGCGTCCCAAAAAAGGCCTCGGCAAACAGCGTAGACCAAGATGGGTCTTTGCTGTTTGCTTAAAGGAATTTCTGTAAGAGATATTCTAAATTTAGAAATTAATATACTAGACATCCCTAATTTTGGAAATAAATTGATCCAATTAAGAAGGATGGGAGAACGCACTAGGCATAAATGGGTTAATATTTCTGCCATTTATCCAAACATATTTGTAATATCTTCTAAGTAGATTACACGTCAGAAGGACGATTACAAACAACATAAAGATGTCGTATATCGGATTGCTTTACTCGCAAATAACAATCTTTCATACTGTTTGGGATTCATGTTGGTTAATTTTACCACAAATTGTAAATCCCTTACAGTATACCGGATTGGTCTAGGAGTTAGTTATAATCTTATTATTCCTGATTAACGACTCTTAAATCCACATCTACGTCATCGTTTTGATTCGCTTAAGCCTATACATTACTTGATTACACTTGCGCAGTGCCTCTCTCATTTAATGAATTAAGTAATTCAACAAGCTTTGAATATGCTATTTAGGATATAATAGATCTTTAGAATATACAATTTTGAATTATATAGATAATAAACTCATTATAATCCGGAAAAAGTCGACATTATTACGTATCAATAATGATAAATCACTTATATATTCCAGTATTCTTATATACAGGCATGTTACAAAGAAGAAAAAAAATGTTTGATACAGTTTAATTGAAGCCGAGATACTCATATCGGTATGTTTATTAATTATTTCATATTTGCTAATATCTGCACGTGTTTTTTTGAAATAAACTTGAACGAATTAATATTACCAGACACAATCCCCTTCACGTAAATTGCTGACTAACACATTTGTATTAGAATACTTATATCAATCCGGTGGTTAATTTTGTTAACAGTGTATTACATTAGTTAAAAGACGAATCTGAATACCCTTTAATGAACTCAATAGAAGAATATATCCGCTTAATAATATATAAATAATAATATATAACACTAAGTCTGTTAAATGGACATTTTCACAGATTTTGGTATGAAGGAAGCAATGAAGTTTGTCATTAAATGCTGTAGATTGATAAATGTAAAATTTGGATCTAAAACGTTCCATTAAAAACAAGAAAACAATTAAAGGATGAAAATAGTAACCCTTAAAGGGACTGTCAACCACGACGACGAAGAAAAGAAAAAATGTAAAATACCGTATTTTTTTTACAACAATTAGTTTATTTTGATTAAAATATCACGACTGGTATATTACATTACTTGAAAAAAGTTGTTAAATTTTCACATTTTCAGTATGATCGGTAATAAATTTTACTGGGTATGTCTACCAGGTCACTACCAGTTAGCTATAAATAACACCAGTAGATTGATCATCATCGACACGGTGTAAACCCAGGAATGCACATTGTGCATCCGTACTGAATTGAATATATTTTATAAATAAAATGATCAATCTACTTGTGTTATTTATAGCGTGTATATCGTTATGTCACTTATTTTCGCGATGTACTTTCGATTTAACATCGCAAAATTTTATTACCGAATATACTGAAAATATGATCGTTTTTCAAGCAATGTAATATACCAGTTGTGATATTTTAATCAATATAAACTAATAATTGTAAACAAAGACGGTATTTTAGAACTTTTCTTTTTTCGTCATTTCGTGGTTGACAGTCCCTTTATCTGGACTCGAGCCACTGAGCCCTGGAGTAAAAGTCTAACGCTTAGACCACTCGGCCATGCGTGCTCATACAAAGAGTGATGTATTTTATTCTTTATATAAGCAATCCTCGTACTATCACAAAATATAACGACAACAACATAACTCTCCAAATCATTCAATCGTTTCGCGTTGCAACGATTTATATTTTTCAGGTCGTAAAAAAATCGTCAAATGATGCATATGATGGCTATTTTAGAGTATGGTAAATGTTCAGTATTATTGTCACAAATATCATTACAACAACGAAAATTTGCATATCTGATTTTTTTGTATTTTGTCAATTTACCAAAGCGTGAAAAGGTCCCTTTAATATAGCCTAAAACAAGGTATGTGTATGATGTAATTATTTATTGGCCAAGTTTGTGGTTCGGCGAGCTTTTCAATCGTTTTCCACCCAAAAATGAATTGCAAGTACCGTTTCAAGGTTTTAATCATTTTAATTTCAATGTTGTTTGTCATGTTTTGTACAGGAACATGGTAACATGTTTCAAAACAGTGAAAGATGATGGCAATATAGCATCTGCACAAAATGTTTATTCAGATAATTATTTCTATATTATATATGCAACTCACAATTTAAACATTATATGTTACATTGCCAGTAGTGTAATACAAGTGTCGTGGTCAGTCTTTGTTTTAGCGTTTTAACTCATAAAACAGTTGCTTTTGGTTTTCTTAACACGACGACTCAGATCTGTGTATTGTGTGGTCTCATGCAGATTTTGCGTGTATCTAACTCTTTCAGTGCTGGAACCAAATTTTGAAGGCTTTTGCAAACAGTTTGGATCCAGATGAGACGCCACAGAACGTGGCGTCTCATCAGGATCCAAACTGTTTGATATTATGGTAGTATTCTTTGAAAAAAATAAAGAAAATTCTAATTTTAGAAATTCAGCAGACGACATTTTAGCAACGACAAATTTCCCAGCATGCAAAGGGCTAATGATCATACATTCACTCTAGAAATGAGAATGCATACTTGCGCGTCTCTCATTTGTACAGCCGACTCCTTTGGGTTAAGTCGCGACCAAGCCACCGCAGAAATAAGTAGTCGTCGAATCTGAAACAATCATAGTTCATGTTTGCCTGAAGAATATTAATTTTAATTCGATAACATATATTGCCTAAGGCTTATTGAAACGCTTTCGAGTCAATTGTCTGGGTAGACCAAGTACTTAATGCCCATTGGAGAGCTCAAAAGAACGCAGCGGAGGTCCAACCAGTGACCTTCCGCTCTCTAGGCCATACCATATCCACTACATCATTGCAACCTCTAGTTAACGTTTGAATTGGGTAAATCAAAGTTGCTTCGAAAAATATCTGAGTGGTTTATTATATTTGTTCAAAAATGTGAAATATATAGGTATATGGCCATTTATATTTTTTTCAATTTTACTAAGATGTAATTTTAAAACTAAATATTGGGTTACATATACCATATTATCACATGCTATACCCCGTTTTCCATGTTATACAACCATTACATATTTTTTTATATTGCACATGTGTAATACAACATTTTTAAGCGTTTTCATTGGCTTAGTTTTTGTTTATTGACCAATTGCATTTTGATATTTTGCTGAAATGACGTCACAAAATGTAAACAACATTCGGGATTTATCATTATGTTTGCGTAAATATTTATTTAATTTGCCCATTTAAAAGCATGTGATAAAAAAAATCTGACACTCATTATCATACCATATTTTATTAAACTCGTCCAGGAAATTCGTTAGTAAGCTCGCCACAGGCTCGGTTACTAACAAAATTCCTGAACTTGTTTAATAAAATATGGTATGATATGACAACTCGTCCCAGATCCTATATATTTCAAAGTTGCTAGAGGACGAATACATATTCAAGTGGGGGTGTATGTCACGGTCTGAACTGAGTAGCTTTAGAGACAATAGCTGTCTAACATTCGATGTTCATGTTCAAATACAAAAGCTATTAATGTACATGCTAAAATATAAATATTAATTGAACTCAGCAAATCTCTAGGTTAGAATAAATATTTACTTTTACATCTGTCATATTAATATTCGCATACTAGTTAAATATTTACGGTCGCTTTAGTTTGAATTAAAAGTCACTACTCCCGAAACCTCATTTTAATTTGTACCTCACGTAAATCAGCGGAAACTCAAGCTCCTAATACCAACTGTCATTTACAAATACATGTACAATAAATAAGCACAAATTGATTTAAAACAACCGAGTTGACCCATCAGCACCCGCAATCAGTTTACTTACGTGAACCCGTCAATCCCACCACCCAATGAACGTTTGTCCACGCCCAGATTGAACGCGTCATTTTTCAGCACCGAGCGACATATCAGTGGACATGGCATGTGTCTGGAAAAAGATTATGGCTTAATCCGTTATATTTATCTTATTGTTGTGTTAGGTATCTACGCACACATATTCATAATGGTCCATACCCGATTTTCTGTTTTTTCGCAAAATGGTCAACACAAGAAAAACCACATAAACATAACGTGTAAATTCCAAAATGGAAAACAAATCTACAAAGACAAAAAAACTCATCGTTTGTAAGCATTTAAGTATATCAGAATTAAGTGTTTAAACAAATCAAATGTAACATCTTACCTGGTAAAACAAAATTCAAAGCAAGACCGTTTCATGTCCATGAGAGTCTGTTGCTGGTTGCCGTCAATATCAGCGTCAACCGGATCTTGTTCTATTGGTAAACCGGAAATGAGAACCAGGGCCGCCAAGATGACCACGCATTTGCACTGGAGGCTGTTCCGATCCATTTTGGAACTAAGCATTCTGTAAAAGTAATATACAAAGAATTTTTTTATTTACCCATGATCATGTTTGCATTTTCTTAAATACAGAAACGCATCATTGAAATCTCTAAAGATAATGCATATTTGGTAACTTTTAAACGTCATGATTGTGTACTTGGATAACTGATGATGCCTTTGAAGTCAATCAGCAATAGCGTGTATACTTCGCTCGCACCAATCGGCGGTTGTTTTCAATCCGTTCTTAACAGGCGGAGGAAGTTTATATCTCGTGTGTTACAAGCGACGCTAATTCATATCTTTGACGGTAGTATATAATATTGAGTTTGTACCAAGCGAAAGTAGTATGAATTCCGTTACTCTAAATCGACAGACGTTTATTTTTATTCATAAAAAGCGATGGTTGTTGATATTTCGTTCGACAAAAGCGACGGTAGTATATATGCCGTGCATACCAATCTTCTCCAGTATGTATTTATTTTGACCAACCGATAATCGTAAATATTCCGTTCGAACCAACATATAATTGTTAATAGTCCGTTCGTACCAAGCGACAGTAATATACACTTACGTTTGCAACAACTGACGGTCTGAAGCGTGTTCAAACATTTACATTGTAAAATTCATTGTCTTTAACGAAATAGTTTTCAGTCAAATAACTGCCAATTACTTATATTTCAATTCAAACAAAATAAAATGTACTAAACAATAGTATAAATACTTGGGCTTTTACTCAATGTTTTACTAAGTGTTTTATTATAACTTGGACATTTTCGAAAGGCTAATAGGTCTTTCACTTAAAAAACAAACACAACAACAACACATATTGCTTTACTTAATGCCAATGAATTCAATTGTTGTTGCGCTTTGTTAACAACTCAGTATGATGGAAAGTATTACAAAATAAAACATAATTATGAGTTATGAGATAACTAAATATTTTCAGAACGTACCTTTTTTATATATAGCAAGATTGAACAACTGGAAAATCATGAGTTGTTTGGTACATATTTTATCCTCTTCAAGTCATAAAATGACCATCTGGCGTTAACATATTCAGAAAAAAGACATCAGCATGCGTTCACAGAATGAAGATAACATTCATGATCAGAAAACTCTATGTAATATATGGACCTCTTAACTACACATACCAATGCGATATTAAAGTAAAGAACATATACTTATTCTTTATCGACAAAGTTGGGAGTAAGTTGGTATTATCTATAAAACCCAACCTGATAAATGGGATGTCGACGATGGTCAAATGCAATGTGTTATATTGAACACATGTATACATGTATGTGTTTAAATATAATCTGTTTATATGAAGAACGTGAAGAAAGTTTTTTTGTCGTTAGATTATTTTATGTACATCATTTTCATTATCGAACGACCTGCATTTATTATAATACGATGTAGATTTAGATCAAATCTTCGGATGATTTAAAGTCATGATCATGACGTTGTACAAAAGCATCATTACTAAAAAGTTTGGAAATACAATGCACTAATTCACGTACAATTCACACGAAAAGGGTAACGATGCTTGGTAATTGGTGAAAACAACGCTGACTAGAAAAAGTCAAATGAATAATTTACAGAAATCATTTCTGGTTGGCCTGATATATTAATCGTTAATGTCACGTTGTCTTCAACAACATGACAATTATCGGGACCGTTAATACGAGCCATACGCTCATAACTTTGCTTCGGTAATGACGTTGCTCTGTTACTTGGTAAGCATCGATGAAACAGGTCGCGATCATTAGTTGCCTCTGCATCTCTGCTTCGTTATACCATTTTGCAGACCAGTTGATGCGGTATATTAGATATGCCAACAAATATTTATTGCAAGAATGTGACATGACTGAGTATTAAGATGATGGCTATTTTACAGCCAGAAAAAATCCTTATACAATCGAGGACCCATTTCTGACATTCATAAGATACAAAAGTTCATATTTGTTTGTGATTGTTAATTATATGTTCTTGAATCATTTACGAATTCTTTTGAGAAAGATCTTTTAATAAACATAGTTAGTATTAGTATTGCCTACAACGTAAATAATCGACTTTTAAGACCATACAAGTCGAAACACTCAATAGAATGATAATTGTTTCTGGTAATTCTAAAAGAAAATTAGTTTAACAGTCTCACAAGCACCTTTAGTTTAATTAATCTTAAGCATTCAAACCAACGAGTTTCGCATTCAGTCCATCACGTTTCCTTTAGTATCAAAATGTTGTAAACTATCTTCAGATGAATTTTATAAGTTTATTTTAAGTGCATACTCTACTTATATTGTTTTTGACGATTTTTTGTTCGTTTAGGGTACGAAAAAAATATGTTCCATCACGGAACAATCGTCATATATTTTACATTAGAGAGTTTTAAATGACTGGTTTGTTTTATCAAATGCCATGAACCGGTAACGACCTTGTTTTTTTTCGTTTAAGTCATCAACCCAGTTAATGAATCATTTAGATGGATCAAGTCTTAATATGACTTTAATAATTGTAAGAGATGATAATATAAATTTTCATTCACAGACACTTAAACTTTATCAATAGAAGACACACATGATGTATTATATCTCTCGACACTTTAATGAAGAATACCGTTGTACCGGGAATATAATTACACACGCTTACTTAACCTTAGCTTATAGTTCAGTGTCTCAAGTCCGTTTTAATAGTCTGAGGTATTATAAAAAAATATGGATTTTTTAAGAATTGAAATTCTTGGATTTTATTCTTTCAAGGAACGGCTTATTTGACTTAACATTTTTTATTACCAATCAATCGACGAGAAAGAATGTTATTCAAAAGTTAAACGTATAGCGATCTTTCCCAATAAAACATTAAATATTCTCATTTATATGTAAACAGATGGGTATAAGGATTTTGATATGAGGTCTGAAGTTCATACTTGAGCTATACGTTTTAATTATTCTTCGCATTGTTTTTCGTTAATTTCCTATATAGAAATACTTGCATATTTTTTGTAAATGTAATCAATTTGTTCTTAACAGTCAAAGTATAAATAGTTTAAAATTGTTTTACTGTATTTCCTTTAGAATTATGCAAGATGATAGAAAATCATTATATGACATGGAAATTCATGGAACACGACTCGTTCGCTGCAGTCGCCGATGGTTTTTATATGCGAATTGGCTTTTAAACTAAATTACAGGCACTCGGCATAAGTTGCTACCACACCCCCACCCTTATACACATTGCTACCATTTCCCTCAGCTGCAACCTCTCCCGAAACCCTCAAAATGTGTAATGCACAAACAAGTGAGTGATTTGTTTACGTATTTATTTAAAACAATGTACATGTATGTGACGTAGACCTTTAAAATGCTGATCTTGGCGCACCAGCCTATTACAGAAGCCCACCATCAATTTTTGACGGTAGCGAGATCGATTCTAATTAATGATTTTGCAAGCTTATTGTTTGATTACAGCTTTTTTGTAGAGTTATGCGAAAAGGCATCGGTGAATTTCTTTAGTCTTCTGCGTTGTTTAATACCAAGGTTTTGCAAATCGGTTTAACATTGATGGAGAAGTGTGTGCTTCGGAAATTGGCTGCTGTACCAAAATCAGCATATCAGCATGTATATGATTTCATGTGTGGTGCATTGACCGATTCCGTATGAAGTTTATATCCAATACTTACATATATTCATATGTTGGTTAAAGATTGCAAGATTAAATGTTGTCATTCAAATCGTAAAGTCTCGCTTTAATGCTCGGTCAATGCACCACACATACAATCATGATAACGTAAATAATATTTATAACAAACGAGCTAACGCCGACACCGACACGTTTACTTGTATTTGTTGCAGAACCAAAATTGTGTCTTTTGAACGAATTTACACAGATACATTTGGTTTTCCAAGCGATGTGCATTACTAATGTTCGTGAAATTGTAAATTAGTTGCAATTAAATAAAACTTTCACTTCGTTCATTTTCATGTAAATGCTCTCGTTACATTTTAATCCAGTTATTTAAATCAGAGTTTTTTTTTGTGCTTCAAAAAAGTAAAAATGATCTAATATATTCGCTTTACTACCTTTAGAACATATTTTATGTATTATTTTATTTTATGTATTATTTTATTCTTCAAATTATAAGAAACGTAGCTCAACAGTAACATACATAATAGATGAATATACATATAATTGTTTCAGCTATCGTCTTTGTATTTCTTGGTTTTTAACTTGGCTAAAAGTTGTTTGCTGCAATACACTAAAGCCACTGATGGAAAATGACCGAATGTGCCATTGATATGTTGTATAATATTCATTTCACTGTGAACTATGTATTCATGTGCATGATTAAGTTGTTTTCATCGTCAGCAAGTATATGCACTCATTCGAATAGACATTGTTGTCTATTGTTTCGATTAAACAAAACAATCACCATAAAGCCTCGAAAATGGCGCAATATTTACAGAAATAAAATTCAAATAACACTTTTGCAACATTTATATTCAATGACGATAATGCAAATAAATATAAATATAAAATGGCATAAGTATTACCATTCTATACGATTTACCCCCTAAAAATTAACTCAATAAGCTCAATTTGTAGAACTCTTGAATGGCCATCCCCTTCAATTCTCAGCCCGATTATATTACTTGTGTCTTGAATTATTTTCTAAGGCGCCCATGCATATGATACGTGAACAGATTAAAAAGAAATCACCATAAAGTCTCGAAAATTGCGCAATTTTTGCAGAAATAAAATACAAATAACACTTTTGCAACATTTATATTCAATGACGATAATGCAAATAAATATAAATATAAAATGTCATAAGTATTACCATTCTATACGATTTACCCCCTAAAAAATAACTCAATAAGCTCAATTTGTAGAACTTTTGAATGGCCATCCCCTTCAATTCTCAGTCCGATTATATAACTTGTGTCTTGAGTTATTTTCTAAGGCGCCCAAGCATGTGATACGTGAACAGGAATTATGCATGTGAACCTAGTTATGGTAAACTACTGAGATAGGAAAAGTTTTCCTTTTAAATATAAGATAAGGTTACCTGACAACCAAGAAATGACTAAAGCACTGTTAGGATGCAGGAAATTCCAACCTACAAATATCAACCAGGGCTCGTATTCCATCAATATCTTAAGTCATTTCTTAAATATTTTCACTAAAGTTCAAAATTACAAAGTTTCGTATTTCTTTACTGAATAAAGACATGCATGTTTTTTGGTATTTCTCAAATAACATTGACATAATGATGTTATTTTGATGTAATTTTTGATGCCTAATATTGCAGTATTAAATGAAACACTTAAGAAAATTTAAGGATAGAAATAAAATTTAACGTAGATACTTCTGGAATACCACCCCATAACTAACCTTGCGCAATAAATTATCCGTCGTCACAAACCTTCGTGAAACTGGTGCCTATCGGTATGGGTGCTTATTTTATAGACGGCATTCGTAGCGTAAAAACCGATAGGCTGAAGTCGCGAGGCTCTTGCTGAGTTAATTTATGTATACGATATAATATCAGTATATTGAAAGTATGTTCACTAGCAATACTTCGATTACAGTCATACCAAATTGAAATGTCTTCAGTACTCGTCTCGACACTCATTATTAGTGAATATGTTATACGGGGCAAACACAGTATATAACAGTGTTCGTTTTGGAGGGTCAAAGAAGTGGACACACGATTTATTACCAATTTTACCCTTTTTGAAGGAAAATAATTATGGTGTGTAGAACAAATTAGTAATTTATGTAAGTTTGAATTCCGAATACTTTCAGACTCATATTGTGGCCTACTAAAATATCAAATGCATGTACTGATGTGCGATTTACAGACCGTCGATGAACAAACACGTTTTTATATATAAACATACAGCTTGGAAAAAGTTAGAGACTAGAGAGCGGTTATACTTTCATCATCCTCACTTCTCATGAAAATGTTTCTTAATGTTTTAATCAAAGTTTGATTCTTCTCAAAGCAATCTTTAGGTAAGAAACGTACAAGAAACTCTCTGAGGGTGATAACTCCACATAAAATTACATGAAGGGAGCAAATTTCTCTCAGAAACTCACCAGCAACATGCAACGCAGTTGTGATCATAGATACCCACAGAAACGTCGATAAACATTTAACACGGGTACCTTTATTTAAAATAATGCTACGCTTTAATAAATAATCTTTAGAAACTAATGTATCAAGATAAGGCTCGTTTCATCAATTTACAGAACCATTCAATCACAGGCTTACGTGATAAGCAGTTGAAAGAAAAGCAATTATAGAAGACGATATCGTGTTACAGATAAACTGAAAACATTTTGTTATTAATTTTCTTAGAAACAATTGATTCTCAACCATTTAGTATTTTTTCTGTAAAATGTTATGGAATGACAAGCAGACAAACATCAAACCTTTGGTTGAATGTGTGTACCAAGTTTAAAAATGATATCGTCTTACTTGCAGAGAAGTCAAAGCGTACATGTGTGTTCTGTTCTAACCACAGTCCGCTGACTTTTCGTAAAAGTAAACGGTTATGCGCGCGTCAACTTTACGTGGCCATTTATAAATATACTAAATTTTCTCCAAGTAATTTATGAGTAATCGATTGGCCTCTTTTGCCGGAGGAACGTACGGACGGATGATGAATCTGTAGTCCGTTCCTATTCCCGGACTTAAAACACTTGTATAGCGTAGATATCAGCGCATTGGTTTTACAAAAACGTAGATATGGTTACAATGTCATCATTCGGTAAATATATTGTAGTCAGTCTGTGGAAATAACCATAAATGTCTACGGACGTTCCGGTTATTGTCGTTCCCACTTCCATACACGATAACATAATTGTATTACAGTCTTAATCAGACCATGTTATGCTGTTGTTGCGTTTTACAGCAAAATTGCATCCACATTGAATAGTGTGGGAATTTTCTTGATTTTTGAAAAAGCAAGTTAAAAAAGCCCAGCACGAAACAGAGATTCAGGGACCGATTTCATATTATGTAGGCAGATTGATGATGTTTAGCACAATGGTGGAATCCTCCTACAACATAATTGGTGCTAACATCGATTTGATAAAAGACTAGCCAACAAAAGGCATCGGTTTACTTTATTGTAACGGCATACGTATAAAATAATGCGTGGTTGCTAGAGTAAGGCTTGGTATGATCTAAACAACTTTAAAAAAAACTTCACAACATCATTGTGTATATTTTTTGGACGGTTATCAACCAATGTAATTACGATCCCAATAATAGTAAGGATTTCCCCTAAGCGTACTTTCTTTGAACATTAAGTTGTTTTCTGTGTTACAGGAGTACATTGCAATTGTATAAAGCTCGTAAATTCGCTGATTATCTGGTATAGCGTCCTCTGAACTTTTATTGTAGTTTTATTTTATTCATCAACCTTTGATATTTTTTATGTGTTTTAAAGAAGGATCGTATAAACACGCCTGAAGGAATTTCGTTAGGTTCTCCGTAAGGGCTTTGCAAATCCATGCCCTTACAATACGTGTATATCCCGTTGTTTTCGCTTGTCATTTCAACAATCGCAAACGACGTTCGCTATTTACTTCTCGTTTGGGTATTGAAGATTAAATGATTTTTATTATTTGATTCGTTCGCTCAAAAGCATGCAACAGTTAAAGTATGCAACGGTTATTGCCATAATATAAATAGTTAGTTTGCTCCCTAGATTTAGACAAATTTCGCAATGCGGCGTAGACTAGTCACGCTGAATGTTTTATTGCAAGAAATCTAGGTCGGTCAACATTAAGCTTAGAATTTTACGCAGAAAATAATGTACCCATGGTCGATGCTCGATTGTTATATTTACATCAATATTTTCGCTGTTGTCTTACGTATGCCGTTAATCGGTCATTAAACTTAATCTTTCCAGACTTCATTGGAACATTGATTTAGGGATGCGTGCACATTTTGTTGATCATAAGATGGCTCGTCAATGTGCACGAAAGCAAACGTTTAAAAGGTTTGTCTTCCAAAAACATATAATTGACACGTCATTTGTGCCAAACGTGCTTAATGGCTTGCACTACTGGGAAAGTTAACGTTGACATTGACTTTAATGATACGTATAAACACGAAAGGAAAGGTTTTTGGTACTTCGCTTAAACATATTTCGTGCATCACTGCACCCGTTCTCGAAAGCCAGTTTCTATCTAAAAGAACAATGAGGAAAATAGACACGCCGTCAAGTATTTCAGAACTTCAACGCCCTTTGTAGGAGATAGTTCAGAGGTGTTTATCGATGCATATTTTGTTGATAACGTTGGTTAATGTACCGTGGCATTATGAATAAAGGCAGTAGACCTATTTCGGGAACCTTCTTTGCAACAACGAAATGTTGTTATCATCAAAGAGTTTTAGAGGTCGGTATATATAAAAGGAAAATTTTATCAAAGTAGTGACGGATATTCTATATTCTACCAGTGACTTGTTTTCTATAAACTAAGAAGTAAAATAGATGGGATATATCGCGCGATAAACCATTGGAAGAGCTCAATGCAGTGAAGGCAGTGTAAGGAATACCAAGAAAGTTTTTAGTTATGTGCACGTGTTCAAATGCGCAATCTGGAAAATGTTTGACAAACACATTACTGATCCAATAACTCCCTTCTATGGACACAGATCATTGTTTGAAAAAAACCTTTCCTCGTGTAGTATAGGCTGCTACTGACACAACTTACAAGAGTATTTTCTAGCCCTTCATGAAATTTTCTACATCATTATATTCCTCACCATACGGGACGAGCCTCCAGTTGATCCGAATCGTAAGGCTTAATCCGAATTTTATTTCTCACACATGTTAATATCGTTCTGTTTCATTTGCAAGAAAGATTTGTCTTAGACGCGAGATGTCTTTTATTAAGAATTGTTAACGTCAGGTTACAAGTCACCATACGCCAGTGCCATGGTAATTACTTTACCGTACACGTTTTAAGCGAAATATTGCATGTGTTTGCTGATTGATTGAATCACAAATGGCTTGATATGCTCACTTGTATGCGTAAAAAAATATTGTTACAATTGCACAGTTCACTGTCCGCCATATTGCTTCCTGCATTGCTTAGGAACTGTAGAATATATGTACCATAATTATGCTACGTAATCTGACCGATAGTTTTGGTCGTGAATGTTCGGTTAACCATAATTTAGGTCGACATTTTTATTATATTGTTGTAAGTAATTCGCGTTTGGTAGACCGTGCTTTAGGTCGTAAGACCATGTTTTGGGTGGAAATAGTTGTATAGAAAGGGCCGCTTTGTTTTAGTCAGAATCATTGTACGACTTGTCATCTTAAAGGCAAGTCCTTCACGATGTTGAAGTTAATATGAAAATAATAAAAAAACATAAGAATAACTTACATGTTTTAAATAGCTTGTTGTAGTGTCGAAACTTATATAAAGAATATTAGGATTTATGCGCATTGTTGCATGCCATTTAAGTATATGTCGACTCGCAGTGTATTACATTTTACAAAAGTAACAGACAATGATATTTTTAGAACTGAATTAATGGCATTCGCTTGTGTTTCAATGCAAGTCAACATTATTGTCCGCACTGTTTGTCGTTTATAATTTGAATGAGCACATCGTTCTGAATTCGGAGCGCAACACTACCGTATACATTAGATAGCACATCAAAATAGATTAGTTACACACTTAATATAGCTGAGTTCATGATAACGTTAAGTTAATTTGGCATTTAATTAGCATAATATTGCCACTGTACTTTACAATACATAATTTTTAGCTCAAATTGTTTTGGTGTGGGTGTTTTTCGTGGAAGGACGGAACCTCGATTAAAATGGTTTTAGTTTTATACGTAGGATGTATACATCAAGTTTGTGGAAGAATCAAAGCAACTACATTTTCTTAGCATAATATTTCCAATATACTTTCAAGTACATTATTATGACCTCACATTATTTTTGTGTGGGTGTTTTGCGTAGAAAAAGGGGCGGAGCGTACATTAAAATAGTAACAGTTTTATAGATTCGATTTATACATTAAGTTCGTGGTAGAATCAAAAACAATAACGGCAACATTAAAGTTATTGTAGTAATAAGCAACGGTTGGTCGTTTTGATGCCTGTTATTAAACCGCTCGAAATCGACACTTATCCTGATATTAATTCTGAATTACTCTTTTTTCAATGCAAGAAGAATTTTAAGAGAGAGAGATAGAGAGAGAGAGAGAGAGAGAGAGAGAGAGAGAGGAGAGAGAGAGAGAGAGAGAGAGCGAGAGAGAGAGAGAGAGAGATAGGAGAGAGAGCTATGATATAGAGACATAGATATAAGATATCGAGAGAGATATAGACTAGAGTATCGCTCGCTAGATAGCTCAGCTATCCGCTAGAATAGCTCTCGCTTCTTTTTCTATCGCGCTATCCTCGAGAGGGTTTTCTGAGATAGGAGATAGATAGAATGTGAGCAGCTAAAACTACCTGTTCGCAAGCGGGTATACGGCATTAACGATAAGTGTCCGGATTCCTTCCCAATTATGGTTTTGTTCTCAATTTTTTAGAACATCAATACTTATTCTACTCGGATATAAGCTTGAAATAACTCGTAAGGACTTGGCATAGGTATTGTATCAGAAGCACCTTACTTCTTCTATGATTCCTGTCTATTTCTTTCAGGTTTGTTCCGCGTATACATATGTATATTGGTGTGACAAGATTTCAAATATAATGTGATATAAAATGAGGTCTTTTTACAAGTTTACTGTCCCTTTAAGGCCGCTTGGCCATAAATGGCTTTAACTGATCGTTAGGACGGAGACACGCAAGTCCCTCGTTATATGTCCATTGTTTTTACCAAAATGACATTTGTTGTCTACCAAATAATGTATGTGAATTGATGAGCTTTCAAATGACCGTCGCTTAAGATCACACAAAAAATCCACACAAAATGACAATCCAAAACCAAACTAAATTTGTCACAGACATACAAGCGTTACTTCTTTTCTTGTACTTATAAAATGGTAGAGTGCGCACGATAATTGCTTGTCAAACCTCATTGATGCGTCTGCATGGCGTCTTGCTTTATATATGCAATCAATATTCATTAAATTGCATGTAATAATTATATTTAATACTGCTTTTATTTAGTGCATTTATATAGGCAATCAGTATGCACTTTAAAACGGCTTAATATAATCCCTGCATTTCATTCTGAAATGATTTTTTCCACGACTGAATAAGCCAAAGTAGGCTTGACTTTGTCTCTTTAAGTTTCCGTAATTCGAGAATGTCATGGGGATACACAATCTTGTTCAATGTGACGAGATTACAAAAAAAAATAGCATTATAAATATCAACAGAAAATTGCAATACACAAAGGAGAAAATAAATCTTGAGTTATGAAGAAACATATTATGAGCGGAGTCCGAGTTTCAGATTTAGTCATAACTACTGTATAGCTTCTAGTTGATGGATATGGTGTACATTTGCAAAAAAAACACACCCAACAAGACCGTCATCTTGTGGCCCGTCGGTGTACATAATACTTAAAGGGATCTTTTCACGGTTTGGTAAATTGACAAAATTGAGAAAATTTGTTTCAGATTCGCAAATTTTCGGTTTAGTTATGATATTTGTGAGGAAACAGTATTACTGAACATTTGCCATGGTCTAATATAGCCATTATATACATCTTTTGACGATTTAAAAACCTAAAAATTATAAAGCGTTGCAACGCGAAACGATTGAATAAATTTGGAGAGTTCTGTTGCTGTCGTTTAAATTTGTGAAACTACGAAGATTGCGTATATAAGGTATAAAATGCGCATTTTATGTATGCTTTGCAGGATAGCTCAGTTGGCTAATGCGTTTTTTCCTTCAAGATTCCGGGGGTCACTGGTTCGATTCCTGCTGAGGGCTACTTTTTTTCCTTCTGTAAATTTTAGTTTTGATTTTTTACTGGAGCCTTTAAAATTTAATGTTTACATTTATCAATAGGAAGCATTTAATGACAAACTTCAAAACACGCCAAAATATGTGAAAAGGCCCTACGCCCTCGTGGTTTAATTCCTACGCATCGGAACTCCGTACCGTTGGTTATTACCGCAATAACTAACGGTTACCCGTCGATTATTTCTTAAATAAATGATCCTTCGTGTAATGGTCAAATGTAACGGAATTTGACCACCCACTTTCAGTGACTGTGCCTGCTGCTCCAGGGGTAGCTCCTGCTAAAAGAGAATCCAACATGCGCTTACCTGGAAACACAGAATAAGGTGTTATTTGGTGTCCGACACCACTAACACATCCAATCAAAGTAACCTTTTTTGACTTTCCAGATGTAACTGCCTGGGTTTTTCATAATTTTCCAGAAACAATTTTTGGTGGTTTATGTTCAACATCAGTCCTTTCTCGTCAATATTAAATACGCATTCAGGTTTGTTTGTTAAGTCATATTTATTCATTATGTTTGTCAGTTCTTTAAAGTAATTGCTGATCGAAATTGGATTAGCAGACATTGCACGTGATAGTTCAAGACTTCTAGGCTTGTTCAACTTCAAATGTAGCCATCTGGACATGAAGCCATAAAACCAGTAAAATCCTAATGTTTGCGCTTTTGTTTTATACCAACGTGTACAACATAGTCAGATGCCAAATTGATGGTTTCCTGGCGTGAGTAGCCGTAGCCTACTTCAGCCATTGTTTGCAAGTGACTTGCTAAAATGCCTCTTGATCTAACGTGAACAAAGTGTGTGACCCAGATCTTAGGGTGTCTATGTCAACCCTGCCCTTAACCCGATCTTTTAAAGTGGTTATGGGCACTGCGAACATCTTTGCAGCTTTTTCCACTGAAAACCCATCCTCTACCACAGCCGGGTACGCTTCTGTCAAGACCCCAGGGTCATACCTCCTGTAAGGGCCTGTAGAAGGACCATTATGCTACAAAATATATTATATAACTGTTTCTGCACGTGCCAAATACAGTTTTTTATTCTTAATTAACAATAAAACGATGTAAAGACTTGCATAACTTATCACGCGTTTGTTATGTTGAACAGTATACTACAGGCTCAGGTGAATATCACGTGACTACAATGTTATGAATGACGAGTGAAGCAGACGAACTGTCAAAAATTTAATTTGTTGCTAAATAAAGTAAAACTTTATTCATTAATGGTGATATTTCGGGATTAGCTGAAAGGCATGAAAAGCACCATATTTGAACAAAAGTATGTAAATTTACCGTCCGTTTAGCCATGAAATGGTAAATTAGGTCATCGTTGATGGAGCTATGTATAGTCAATGTTAACAACACGTGACTTTTGTCGAGTATGCGCGGTACGCATGTTTACACCGTTACCGCGAGGCTTGCCGAGCGCTACCATGGTTCGAGCAGAGCATGATTAACTTGCTGTTTATCCAAAACTCACATTATATTCTATTCTCCTATTATTTCCTTAGTTTTTTCATAAATAATTATAAAATATCGCATTTATTTACAATTTTATCTTTCCGCAGTTGACAAAAACATATTCTCCAATATTTGGAAAACCCCAAATCTGATCTAAAAATAGCGATAGTATAAATCTGAAGTTTATACGATCGTTGTTAAACTATCGATTTTCATCTGGTAATAGGATAAAATCCGGTTTCACAACACAACACAAATAAAAAAAAATACCTTAAAAATTGCAGCTGTAAGTCGATGGTTCTTTCAATGTTGGTGAGCCTATGTATTTATTAAGTTTCATCTGAATGCTGGAATACAGTCTAAGTCCTCGCTTGATGCTGCCATAGCGGTTCAAGAACCTCATAGACATAAAAAAAAATGTATTCTTTAAATATAGGACAATGGTGTAACCCTTTTATAGCCCTGTATTAAATAACAGTCGATGTGCTAAGTTTATATTTGTTTGATTTATGCTTTGCTTGATGCTTCCTAATGTATACGAGATACCCACAGCCATCGACATTCACGTACTAGTGAAATATAGGAAGATGGTGTTACCTTCTCTTAGCCGTATATTGAATGACAGTCGATGTGCTAATGTAATATATGTTAGATTGATGATTATAGTTGTGGTGTAAATAGCAAAGGTATTGTTGAAGGTGAGTGTCAACGTGAAATGATGATTACTTTTCTAATCATTGACTATGTAGATTATTTTAAAAATTCTAATATTTAACGAGTCTGTTGATTGATAATTATACTATTTGTAAATATGATAAAGAATATATTGCTACCGAATGGTTCGTGATTGTTATGATGATTGTTGTACAGATGAAGTAAGTTTACATATAACTATTTCTTTTGGCAATAGACGTATATCAATCATGCATTATACAATCAGTATTAGAAAGATTGAATCGAAATTAATAATTCATATGTAGTTTTCTCTTTGCAGTAATATATATCCGCAATGCTTGGGCGCGTTTTCAGAATTGTTTACATGAACATAAGAACTATGAATAGTACATATGACAAGTATTTACAGAGAAATGTGAGGATATAAGATCGTTCGTGCAAGGACAAGAGCATGAGGCAGCATCGGAACAGGTCGAGACGGAGTCATTAACAGATTGTTAAGTAAAGCGCCTGTATTCGTTAATTTAGTATTGGACATCGTAGTAATAGTTCACTATATTCCTTTTCGTTGAGACACCTACATCCAAAAGACGTGAATCGAGGTCCACACCAGTAATTATACAGGATTAGACTGTTTTATTATAATACGGAAATATGAAAAACAGGCGGTTTTAGATTCAATACCAACGGGTGAACAAAGAGGCGACGAAATGGTATTTGTCGCTTAAAGTTGTTGCTTTAAGAACTCGAGTTGGTTCTTAACAATTTGTCAGTAAATAAAGATGACGTTTGAAGGTGAAGTTTTAACTAAGCTTCTGTTACGTTTCAATTTAAATATTTTCAGCGACTCACTTTTGTTTTAACATCGTCGGGTAAGATGTTATATTTTCGGATAACTACGGGTAGGAGTGAACCATAAAATTGAAGTACATATATTCGATGGTGCGTGAAAAAATATTCATTTATACATCATCATACTTAGTTATTTATCCTACATGTCAGGGTACCAGATCGGTGAAGTACTGAGGGCTAAGTGAGTTTTGCATTGTCTAAGATAATATGACTTGAAGTTTATCGCGTATTGTTGTTATACATTTGTAGACACTAATTCGAATGCTCCACAGGCGATAACCCTGTTTTTATACTTTGTTTCCATTTTGTGCATGTGTGCAGTTGTCCCCTATAACATCTGAATATTCCATGTGCGGACGAATACATAATGTATAAATGATTTCTAACGATTTGCGGTCAATGTTAAAATTTAGTTGTGCGCATAATATTAATTCTAACCCATGCGTTATCAGTTATATATTTCAGCTGTATGTGCCATTCACAATCGGTTGACAGGGCGACCCTATGATGGTTGTGGAAACTTGCACAATGCGGTTGAGTATCAAGCATGCTAAAATTATATTGATTCGGTTAGTGCCTTCTGGAGAATGTAAGTGTATCTGATTAAGATTGATTGAGTCGCGTTCTGAGAAAACTTGGCATAATGCATGTGCGTAAAGTGTCGTCCCAGATTAGCATGTGCAGTCCGCATAGGCTAATCAGGGACGACACTTCTCGCCTAAGTTGGATTTTTGCTAAGAAGAGACTTCATTTAAACGAAAAATGTCATAAAAGAGGAAAGTGTCGTCACTGATTAGCCTGTGTGAACTGCACAGGCTAACGCGGGACGACACTTAACGCAATGCATTATGCCCACTTTACTTAGAACACGAAACAAATACGACGTGTAATTGTAATGCCCAATAAGACATTTAGATGATATCGTTTTGTTATATTGCATTTGAATGGTAGGGTTCGTCTGACCACGGGAACGACGATCTTTCTTTTAGCCCAATAAGAAACTGCGTCTGGTAACACTACTCTGTGACGTCCACAATATACTAGTTTTGAAACCAATAGAGCAGCTTTCGAGGGAAACCAATAGCACGGAGTTTAATCTATTAATGCCTAGTGGACTCTCCCATCCTTGTAAATTGGATAAATTTATTTCCAAAATTAGGAATGTCTAGTATATTTATTTCTAAATTAAAAATATATCTTACAGAAACTCCTTTAAGCAAACAGCGCAGACCCTGATGAGATGCCGCATCATGCGGCGTCTCATCTGGGTCTACGCTGTTTGCAAAGGCCTTTTTCTAGACGCTAGGCATAGATGCCTAACAACGAGAGCTTAATGCAAGACTAAATGAAATAATTTACTTATCTAAAAAAAGAAAGCTTTAACGCAAGATTTCCATGATTCACGTATTGATTGCTTGTTACGATTATAATTTGTATTGGTAGGGAATATATTAAATTACTACTTTTGTTTTCGAACAGCTCCCTTGCAATCTTTATCGAATCAATTTTGGTACCCATGATTTTTCATTTGGGATCACAATCAATCGCAATATTTGAAAGTAATAACAAGTCTGTAAAGAGCGTTTTCGTTCTACAAGTAGGGTCTCAGATAAAACTGTAAACTACGTCCATCTTCATTTAATTTATTTGGATATAGTAAGTCCACAATTGCTTAGAAAAATATCCGCGGTATAAGTCATACGTTTTATATCTCATTTATTTTATTAACAATTTTTGTCAAGCTTAAAGGCACCTTTTCACAGATTTAGGCATGTATTGAAGTTTGTCATTAAATTCTTTACATTGATAAATAAGAACATTTGATATAAGAAGCTCTAGTAAAAAACAAAAATAAAATTCAAGAAAGACAAACAAGTAACACTCAACTAGGCTCGAACCACTGACCCCTGAAGTAAAAGTCTTACGCTTAGAGCACTCGGCCATCCGTGCTCATACAATTTACCAAAACGTGAAAATGTCCCTTAAACAAATGCAAATAACGTTTTAGTCCAAGACTTTGAAAAAAAGAGTTCTTTTTTCATTGGTGGCAAGAAAGCATCTTGATATAATATACATATAAGCGTGAGATACTCATTTAAAGTCATTCCTTGATTTACTTTCCCTTTTAAAGTTTATGTTAGTTCCGTTAATTGCATTAATTTTCAAACCAATATAATAAAAATATATTTCTTTCATATAAATGCATTTTTTTGTTTTAACTTCTTATTTAGTACAGTCCCAGGGCACGTCCCGTGTGCCAAAAAAGAGTTAAAGCTGATTTATATATCATTTTTAGGTAAACGTCTAAAGTGTCAGAAAATTTTGGTGGTACGTTTTTTGTAATCCAATATGGCGTCCAAGATGGCCGCAAAAATGATAGAAAATCCAATTATCTGAATTCAGTCTGAATTTCCTGAAATTGAAATAGATTCTTATTTTTTCTTGAATAAACAATGTAAAACATGTGGGTTTTTTTTGCAAAATATGTCACTTTTTGCCATATTTTTCGACCAATATTAAAAAAATGACAAAAAAGTATCCAAAAAAGGCGAAAAAAGGCATACAAATTGACAGTGAATACAAACTTTCAATTCTGTTGCTTGTAATTTTATAAATTATTTCAATTTTATAGCTGCTTAGTGTATGGGCCTCAATACTCTTTACATTGATGCTTTTTTCATCTAAAACGGACACAGCATTGTTGACTTATTCCAATTCAAAGGTCAGAATATAACGCATGATTTTGTTTTTTTTTTTCTTAAAACATTTTAGATGACATAAGTTCTTCTTTTTCTAATTATGTAATTTATTGTGTTTGGTTGCCATGGTAACAGTTTTGAAATACTTCTATTTCCAGTTTCAGTGCTAACAGTTTCCAATAATCGTTTTTTTTAGTTGTATGCTATTAAATTACTTTATCGCAAAAACATTTCAAATGCGATCACACACACGCACGCACGCACGCACGCACGCACGCACGCACACACACACACACACACACACACACACACACACACACACACACACACACACACACACACACACACACACACACACACACACACACACACACACACACACACGCACACAAACACACACACACACACACGATTAACGATGTTTGGTAAACTGTACAAAAATTGTATATATTGAAATTGGGATAGCATTTACATTTCTGTTGACTATTGCATTGGTTTTTTATTTAGGAGACACACTTTTATCATAAATAAGGTTTCAAATATACGATTGACATAGAATCAATGGACTTAATAAATTGATATCACATAAAGTAATTGCATAATTTATAACAAACGTGTGTTAACCTGTAACACATAAAAAGTGAATGGTTGTATAATGATCACCTTATTATTGCAACAGGTGATAATTGTGTAAAATTTGACTGTATAATCACAAAAAATAAAAAGAAAAACCATCATTTAATTCATCATCATAATGTATAACAACATTTCATTCATCATCATAATGTATAACATATGCAAAATAAAGGAGTCAGTTACCGTGATAATTCTTGTTAATATTGCACGTTTAAACATGCTTAAAGCGGGTATATACGATTTTTTATCTGTGTTTAATTGTAATATATTGATAAAATATGTTACAATAACACAAAATAGGCAAGAAAAATTATACATTAAAGCCGAATTTCATAAAATGCAGCAAAGACAAATTAGCGCCCCAAGCCGATAGTGACGTACATATTTTCCTACAATAACCGAAGCATTCGTCTTTGAATTAGGATCGGAGATAGTGTTCGTGTGTCGTATGAATAGATATCGTTGCAGGAATTCAAATAAACCGTTAAACTAAGTTTAGATGCACATCGTACATGTATGGTATACATGCTGGCGAATTCGACTGTACAGCCGTTTTCAATTTCAGAATTAAATATCTGGCTTATTTCGCATTTTTCGACATATGTTCTTCTTAACTTTTATTTTAATTTATATTGAAATATATATATAATAAGTTTTTTACACAGTTTATATAAATTCATAAATATTTGACAAAATCGTATATACCCGCTTTAACAACACATGTACAAAACCATGATATTTGATATGTTTGACATTATGTTCATATCAAATACCTTAACGTCATAACTTAATGAACTATATGTCAAATGCACTATTAGGGTAGTGCATGAATCCTGATTTTGACAACGAGGTCTGTCAAAAGATCATTTTCGATACATTCAATTTATAGAGTTCAACCCCGAATACTCACTATTGTTGAATGCCTTTGAGTTTACAATACCATTGGTACTGAAAGAAGTACATAATTATGAGTTCTTGCAGCAGCCATCTGATTTCCCACTTTTACAAGTGCAGTAAATACAACAAGGAACACCAGCTTTCCTGCATACATAACGCTTTGTAGAATACTTTGTGCACGATCACACCAACACAAGATTCTTTGGAACAAACACTTTTGGGTTTGACTGTAGTAAAAGTACATCTTTTTATCTTCAAACCCAAAGTATGTCGGATTTGCTGTGACTTCAATAAGACAATGCAACTGCATGTAGAAAGGATATAGACATCTTTGTATGTGCAAACGTATGGCTGCACTTGTCGGTGGAAGTTCAGACAAGTCCATTGCTTGACGCTGTTGATACAACGTATATCTTAACTCATCCATTGTTGTACAAGGCGTGCCGAGCTTTGTTACTTTAACCAGGTAGATTTATGCTTTTGAAATCGCTCGGTCTTGCTCATGTTTGTCAAGGCTTTTTCCAAAGTCCTCTTAATACTGTTCCGGGCATACTTTCAACGCTGACATCCCACATTGCTCGTCATATCGCATCCAGTTAAAATATGAGCAGCTATTAAAAGTTTACACAAAGCAGGCTTCTTTTGTGTATTCATGTGAAATGGGATATATCGAGTGGAGTTTCATATTCTGCACGGATCCAAAGTTCCTGCAATAAAAGTAAGAATGCTGAAGAAGTGATGTGCTACACTTCTGTATCACCAGAAACACATCGTCTTGATCCTTCGGCAGTTGCATTGACGACACGGGGAATCATTCGCACATCGCCTTCTTCCATTGAAAGGTCTAGCTAAGGCAGGGGATTCAATGCTTAACTTACAACAGATACACATGTTGTTTCATGTTCTGGTTGTTCTGTTCTGCTAACAGCAATGTGTATATTGTGTTGCCACTGATATAAAAAAAATCACAGTTCTTAGTAGGTATTGAAGCGTAGTCTTGTTCTTTCCTGATGGCCAAAATGTTTCCATGCGTACTGGTAATGGGGTGTCTTCCCTAACTGTTCTTATTTCAATCGGTTTTTATTAACTCGTCTGGTTCTCTCTGAATCTTTAATGGACATTTCCTTGCACGGTATGTGTCAAATACGACATCGACTCTGTCAGCTTTACTGCATATGCATAGGGTGATCTTGATGAAGGATTCGCAGAGGTCACCAAATGTACGTATATTTCAGAGGGAGACTTTTCTCGCGTTAGCCATTACATCTATTAGATAAACTGTTGGAATATCTTGCCATACTGAGTGTGATGTGCTTTCCGTTCCGGTTATAAATTTCACGAACTCATGAACTGCGGCTTTGTTATGAAACCCTCTTCATCAAACATTCAATTTGATTGCACGATATCATATTTGAAAACTTCCTTTGTACAATGGCATCTTGCTTGGCATATTTCAATACGTCTGTGTCCACACGCCATATATTTTTATCTTTTTGCTTCTTCTTGGAAAAGACTCCTGAATGTGATTGTGCACTGGTTGCATTGCATGTTTTTATGTCGTTTCTGTGGATGGTGTCTGAAAGGACCTTATCTTTCAAAACTAATCTCTCTCGGCGAAATTCAGTGTACAGCTTTTTGCCTGTTTCTTTGACGTTTGTCATGTGCTCACGAATGTCATCGGTCATTATCTACTGTTTAATAATATTGTGTAGCTTTCGATCAGTATGGCAGGTGACTCTGAAAGGGTTTTCATACAGCTTAATGTATTCCATCATGTTTGTTACATTTTTCTCTCTTGTCTATGTTTCAGAAAATTCATGATGTACTGTAAGCTCATGAAGAAAAGGCTTTGCTCTGCCAAGTTCTCTATGAAGAGTGCTGACTGATATCATCTCATGATATATCATGTCCCACTCAGAGACAAAATCCTTCTTTCTAGAACTTCCAATGATGCCACCGCTGCTCTTCTGTGACTTGTTTATAGTCTGCTCTAAACTCTGGTCTGCCACAACAGCTCTAAATTTTCCTGATGTACGTTTGACAACAAACATTCCTTTCATGAAATTAGAGTGTATATCTGGAGCAGTGTCTTGAAGCCGTCTCATGTCTTCCAGATAAAGAGTGCACCACCTAGAATAATTCGTACAGTCAAAAATTGCACACAAAAAAGGAAAAATTGATTGGACTGTATAAAGGTGTAGAATCCAATCCCATTCTTGATCTGCACGAACATGATTTCGCAAAAGTCTGGCAAGCTCTATGAATTGATCCAAATAAAGCGATGTCTCGCTTTTTGAACTTGTATCTTTTCTGAATACTGCAAACTCTCGGGACATATCTACGGCTGTAATTTCGAATGTATCTAACAGCTGCACTCTTCTTTCCATATCCTTTGCTGCTACAGCTTGTTGAAGAGTTGTCAATGTTTCAAACTCTCTTTAGTATTATCATTTATAAATAAGACATTAAACCTTGCAGTTGATGTCGGTACATGTTGTTCATGTATTTCTGTTTAAATTTGATTTCTTTGAAATTATCTGTTTCTATTATAACTGATATTATTATCATACCTTTAGTATTTAGTATTTTGTTCATATAGTATGTTTGTCTGTTTGTAAAGTAATTTCTTTCTATCTAAGATCATGCTTCATGTCAGTGCAATTTCTGAAAAATATTCATTTTATTAATATTGTTATTATCATTTTATTCGTATGTATCAAATATACTTTTGTATAGAGCTTAATCTTTAATTTTACCAATAAAAGCAAAAATAATTATTTTCGTTATAAGTATCATCATATGTAAAGAGATTATTATTATCATTATTATCCGTAGAAATAACAACGATGGTACAATAAATCTAAGTACCTGTAAAATCATTCATCTTAACTTCTGCCTCCTACATTTGTTCACTGCTTTATATCTAAGAACAGGAAATTCGGCTCAAACGGGTTACTTATCTGTCTGAAGGTATAATTATAGTTACAAGAATTACTGTGACATTAGCTTACCCATGGACAATCATTTGTATACGATTGGATAATAAACAAAGCGAAAATTGTTATCAATATTCATCCTCATCATCACCATCAATATGTTATCAATTTGAAATAATTTCTATTTTTAACTCATCAGTTATAACAAAATCATTAAAGTTAAGCATGTACCTGTCTATTTCTTATTTTAACTCTTTCTACATGCCTATATGGCTGCCTTCTATTCACCGACTTCTATCGAAGAACAGGTTTCGATTAAGTGCTAAAGGGTTGATTATCTTTCTGGAAATATTAATTTTGCGTGTATTATTTTTTATCTTTTTATATCGTTTAAATGTATAAAACAGATAATATTGCAATGTAATAAATATTGCAATGTAAAGCGGACCAAAGCGCTGAAGGCGGCACTGTAGGTGTTCGCTGTTGTATAAGTTTAGACGCAACTCAGTTAAATTATGATAAAGCGTTTTATATTGCAAGTTTTTAATGAACACAACCCATTCACATTTATAAAGAGGGTGTCTTAAAGCACAACTCCAGATGAGTTTTTTAAATCATTAATACAAAATATAAGTTAAGCTTCATATTGGGAAAACAAGGCTTAATTCATATGGATAAATTGCCATCCCAGTACAAGAGACTCTCTTTAAACGAAAAAAAACATTGAACAATCAGAAATGTCGTCCTTGATTGGCTTGTGCGCATTGCACAGGCTAATCAGTTTCCACAGACTAATGTTATTTGACATGCATTAAGCCCCGTTTTCTCTGAAAGCAGCCTATATGTACAGATGTCAATGATAAACACTAGACTGGCGAATCTCGTCTTACAAGCTGTTTAATACTATTAGTCATATACACCCACTGCAATGTACCAGTGGTGAACTATAAACAGACAAATGTGGTGTTTATCTTTCCTAGCAGACGCTCAAACATGTGTCATCTGCTGCAACAGGCAGGAGTTATCTTTCCATAGCGTAGCTAAGGCTTCTAAGCACATACTGATTTGCAAAATATGCTCTGTAACATCAGTGTGAGCTAACGCTCACACTAATAACTGATCAAATATAAATAACTTTGGATGCTTTGTAACATTTAGCACTTTAATAAGCTCATGCTAGGCTCAGTTAACAGTTATACAAAACAAACAGACGTTTTGAACATGTAACAAAATAAGAAATGATATATGAAAAAGATATTTCAAAACTAGAAATTTCGATAAAGCTTCTACTTTCGGTTGAAATTTAAGGCTAATTGCATATCCGAACATTATAACACTTCATATCCGAACATTATAACACTTTCTGAGTAATACTTGTTTGACATTTTTTATATGTTTATTTTGGTCATTAATGCAATTAAATGAAAACAATTTGTGAGTCTTGATAGATCTAGTAGTTTATTATTATATTCGAATATTGTATATCCGATAACATAACGATTTTCAGTATTATTATATTTTATAATGCCATCTATGCAAACGAAAAATAAATACTCTTTGTGTAGGTAGCATTTGATAATTATATCCGAATATTGCATATCCGAACACTATTACACTTTTTGTGTACCCATGCGTGACCCTTTTCCTAATTCTAATTCTTTAATTTCTTTTGTCATCTGTACTTTTATAAACACATAAAACATTTGCATAAAAGTACTAACCTGGAAATTATCAAAATAATATGTAAAATCACAATTTCTTCTATAAAAATATATCGTCTGCAGAATTGCAAATGGCGTATTTTCATCAAATGGAAGTAACTGCGTATAAGACAGTTCATCAAGATCAATGCCCATTTGTCAACACACTTAAAACAGGCTGATTTACGCATAAATAAAAAATATAAATAGCCATGTTATAAAAGTCAGATGATTACTAGTTGTTTTCCTTACATACAACAATAATAATGTAGAATGTCCCCATGGAAACCAACCTTTACTCGAAAAAAAACCACAAAGAATGATGCGTTTTTTACTTTTCATTTATATGTATTGTACAACAACCAATAAATTTATCACATAGAACACATTTTTATGAAATACAACGCAAAGTCACTTTTAAGTATTTCTAATAGGGTCGTTATGTAATTTGGTGTTGAATTCTGATTTACCCCACCTACCTTTTAATGGGAATAAAACAACAATGCCGTGTCCGGTTTAGATGAAAATAGCATCAATGTTAAAGTATTGATACCCGTACACTACGCAGCTATAAAGTTGAAATAATTTACAAAATTACAATCAACAGAAATGCATGTTTGCACTGACTTAATTTTTTTATTTAGTTTTTTCGCCTTTTTTATACTTTTTGTCATTTTTTATAGATATTTGTCGAAAAATATGGCAGAACGTGTCATTTTTTGCACACAAAAAAACATGTTTTCCGTTATTTATTCCACAAAAAATATGAATCTACTTCAATGTCAGAAAATTCAGACTGAAAAACAGATAATTGGATTTTTTATCAATTTTGGCGGCCATCTTGGACGCCATCTTGGATAACAATTAACGCACCATCACGCGGCACGTTCACCCAAAATTTTCTGACACTTCAGACATTAACCTAAAAAATGATATGTAAATCAGCTCTCACTCTGTTTTGCACACGGGAGGCGCCCAGGGACTGTATTAATTGGTCGCCATTCTAGTCAATAGTATATAGTTTTCACAAAGCACCTTTCAAAATAAAGGTACACGCTGTATATTTGTTAATACTCGATTACGAGCAAAATAACGTGTATCATGTCTCATTATATGTTTGAAGTCAACCAGCCATACCAGTGACGATTTGTCCATAAACGATTACAATAATAAACTGTAAGTGTTATTCTATTGTGTTATTTTAATTTAACCACAACAATTTATGTGCGTCAGTAGGAGCCAGCAATACGTTTGAACTTAAATACAGAGGCGTATTTGTTCCTCTAAAGCAACACATTAAAATGGGTTTGAACTAATGGAGTATGTACAAAACACGGCAAAAACAAGATCCTGGGGCGTACTTCCAATCGAAGCCGTATGGTCGATCGTCAAAGATAACACCATGCCCCGGCGTCTCCATTCAACACATTGTAATCTAATTGTTTAGTTTTGTCAGTCATGTCACACTTTCGTTCAAGATGACCGTAAACTGATTAGGTTAAATTAGTTGAAAAATAAGTTAAAATAAACAATATGCAGTCCATTAAATCGCAAATATATTGCATGATTAACCTGTAATATCGTTTTGGTATGGTAGTGTACGAATCAGGTATAAATGACATAATCACAAGGAACTTATAAAAGAAGCCCGATTCTTACGAATGTCGCAAATACGAAGTGTAGACGAGAATTTCGTTCAGAAATACTAAGAAGAAAACTCATCTTGCATTACGGTAATTTGTTTTAATTTTGTAGAAGAATTTACGCGAAAGATGTTACACTGCTTTGAAATTAACAAATGTTAAGAAATAATAGACTTGGTAAAAATTAGGTTAAAAACATCTCGTCGGTCTTCTTTTGTGTTTTTTGTTGTTCAATCTTGTTGCAAATTCGGATACTTTTTAAGGCTGAATCTTATATATGATCGCGCTCGGATATTTGTTATGTTTAATTTGTGACATTGTTTGTTTTGTGTATTATAAATCAGAGACGTTGTGAAGGACAAACAGAATGAAGAAGTTCCTGTGCGCCTTAGTTTTGGCGACAGTTCTGCTGCAGACGTCAGAATCATCGTTTCGCGGAGGTCCTGGCAGTCGGGGAAATGGTACGTGCTTATTAAGAGTTAATTAATGATTTCCGTGTAGGTCTTATCAAAACTCAATCCGAAATAACTATAGCATTTTCATTTATTACCAAGATACTTGAAGCTTTATCCATAAAATGATTAAATTTGATCAATGACCACCATCTTTTGTACATTTGTTTCGAAATAACTCAACATTTGCCTTCTTCAGTGCAGTAAGTTACCTGTTAGGAAATTTGTCATACTTATCCCATTAAAGCCTAGTGGACTCTTCCATCCTTCTAAATTGGATCAATTTATTTCCAAAGTTAGGGATGTCTAGTATATTTATTTCTATATTGAGAATATTTCTTACATAAATTCCTTTCGGCAAACAGCGCAGACCCTGATGAGACGCCGCATCATGCTTTTTGCCAATGCCAAAACTTAGCGTTATTTCTAGATGTGAAAAGAGAATATGCAAATATAAGAAATATGTGTAAAGTTTGATATTTAATGTAAATAGACAACAATTTTCGATGTTCAAGCTAATGTGCTTAAATGTCTACGGTAAATAATGCTATTATATAGAGAATCGTCATACTAAAATAATAAAAACTCCGATGGCAAGAATGGTTGGGCTTCTACAAAGACAGTTTTGACAATACAGTTTTAAATTTAATATATCGTTAAAATTATTCAATGAGACTCTATTCAGATGATAGATGTTAAGGGATTTTCTAAGACTATACATATAATTCCATAGCAAATATTAAATCCCGTTAATTGACACGGAAATAACTGTATACATGTAACAAATCGAATATATTCTAAGTTTAACATTATTTTAAAGAATAAAAATGTATACGGCTTTGTTGTTTCCCTAAAAGGAATTAAAATATTAACTTATAACAGTAACACGTAATTATGCACCAATATTGACATGTCGACAATAGTACCATAGCTTATTCTTAGTTTATCTAATGATACGTGTAATTACACTATTTTGCTTAGTTAAGATCTGTCCAACAAATATTCCGGGTTTTCGTTTTGGACTCTTGGTGGAAAATGTCTCGAACATCTTATTGGCCGTTTATAAAGGTCAACACAGGTTACTGCATTGGTGGCTCTCTAAACTTTGTCAAAATAAATCGACTCCACTTGAAGTCGTACCGAATACATACATATGTAAAGACAACAATCGCATCCTCTCGACAACTCTAACAATTATCTATTGTCGAGCGTGTTTACATACATTTTAAATAAAACAACACACGCTTCAATATTGTTTAATAAATGGGTAGAATGCAGATCGACTAGTTTTTAAATGGAATTGCGGGTACTCATATGTATTTGTCACAAAGTGGTCAAATACTGATATTACAAGAAAAATATTCCGGCCAAGAAGACAAGCAACAAATATACATTCCCAAATAACACTAGACAACATAATTAATTTGCATCTTTGTAAAACAGAGATAGTTATTTATTTTTGATATTAATATAAGTAATATTATAAAAGTAAAGAAAGCCAATAACAAATGTTATACAAGCATACTTCATGTTCATATTTTAACCACTCATTAACGACAATATGAAAACATATTACAAAGTTGTGAATGAAACATTTTTGAATACGTTTCATTAATCATGTTTAAAAGTACGCTTCAAATTTAAGATTGTGTTTTTCATGTGTTTAAATTATGATGTAACATATAGTCATGTTTTCATTTTAAAATTTAACAAACCATTTGTAAAAAAATGTAAAAAAAAAACTCAGTGTAGAATGAATTAATAAAGTAAGTTAAATATGACTGAACAGATATGAACGAAATTATGTTGTTAAATTAGATATATTAAATTAATGACATGTACTTTCAAAAACATGACATATATGAAAACCTGCCGTACAATAAAGAAAAATATAAAACCTTCAAAGCTTAAGTTTTGTTTGTATTTAAATGAGAAGACAATTCGTTTGGCAGGAATTGCCACTATGCATATTATGAATGAACGCATCAAATAAATTATTGCAAACAAACGTTAAAATGAATAATTATATAATAGTTTAAGATAATTGTCACGAAATTACAATTTATACAGCGCATTTTAACATTAATTAAGATTAGATACTACATTAAAGTTATTATACTCACTTTCAAATATTCATGAAAATGTATTCAGCAATTGGTGGAATTTATAAACAAAAGGCCTAATATTATAACATTTCTTTAGGTATTTTTTTTTCTAATACCAATGTATAAAGGACATTTACAAACAAAATGAAACTCATCTTCGACATCTGATTCGTTAAAACAAAGGCAATGACGTTCGTTTTGTGGTACTATTTGACCAGCATATCTTCCAGTTTGAATCCTAAGTGGCAGAATTCTAATCACACTGCGAACTAATCAGTGTCAAGGCGGCACTGACGCAGGTATTGTGTTTTATCTACAGGTAAACCAACACCGTTTCCCCTCGAATCATCTAACCGCAATGAGTTCAGAGGAAATGTCCTGCCGCAGAGGCTTTCGTACAAGATTGTCATCAAAGGGTTGGGCCCAACACAGCTCGACCTACAACTGAACCCAAAAATGGATGTACCGGCAAACATTTTTGTCCAGAACAAAAGAGGCCAGTTTCAGAAGTCTACGAAACCACGACCGGTACTGATAATTTTAAATTATTAAGTATTGAATTATTTTTGCCTGCAATGGGTATATCGTTGCTATTATCCATAAAAGATATGGAAACTAACAGTTAATATTGCAACTTGTACCATGTATATTGTTTGGTAGGTATTTAGAAATGTCATCGTAGCAAACAATAAACGTACAAACGATGTTTCGATACACGAAGCATGTTGGATTCGAAGCAAAGCGTTTACAAATTAAATACATAGTCTTCATGCGTATCTGGGTACTTGCGTTTCATTCCGTTTATATTGATTGTATTACAACTTATGAATTTCCCACGCCCCACAATTTTATATTGATACAAAGTGCTATTTTACACTCAATTTTTTAATTGTTGTACTTTGACATTTAAGACCAGCATAAACATGTCATCTGTTTCATGCATTTTCCTTTTGCAATATGCTTAATACAAAAAATTAAAGAATCAGTATTGTATATTTGCCTTTTAGGTTTTAATGGTTTATAAAAATCGGACGTGCGTTTTACTCAACTTTTGGTGTGCTTTCAGATAAATAAAGTTGGAATCTACACAGACCTTAACGGACATGGCTCTTTTTCGTGTAAACTCGTGAGCAAGAGTGGCGGACGGTACGAGTGTGAATTGGTGAGTCACAATGACATTGGCAACAAACCATTTGTACAGTAATAAAGCTAGTAAATTGATTTTATTTTAAACCTTTTATGTTAACCTGATTGCATCGTAAGCGCTAAGCATATCAAGCTACTCTTAAACCAGTTTCCTGTGTAATACGTAGAGAATATTATGTGAATTTTAGATAAAGATCAAGTTTATCATGCGAGGCTTAGAACCATGGTAGCGCGAGGCTTTTGTTTTGTTTTTCCGTAATTGATAAAAACTGATTCTCAATTTTTTTGAAAAACCCAATTCTGACCTAAAAATAGCGATAATATATAGCTCAAGGTTATACGATCGTTGTTATAATATCGATTTACATCTGGAAATAGAATAAAATTACTATTCTTCCTAACATATCTTGAAAACAAGTTGCTGTTCTCTGGGTGGACCGCGACTTCTTAATTGGTACCAATACAATTGTATACTTAAACACGGGATGATTGAATCATTAGAAAATTATATTTGATTCGAATTTCAAAATGATAGTTCTGAACAATTGATACAATTTTAAATATTTAAGATGATGTAATAAAGTAAAGCAAAGTTATTGACAGCAGACAGTTGAACTAGAATGCATCTCAAACTTAAGGCACTTACGCAAGTATTAACCGCACAGGCTAATCTGGGATGCATGAAACCCATTTTATACAGAACCCGACGGGACGGGCTCGAGCGCTGACTGCTCAACAGTGATGAACGGAACTCTAGAATTATTTTACCCACCCGACGGTAGGCCTATATTTTTATACAAGCCATGGGGGATACTTGTTGAATTTCTTGGAATATTGAGTTTCATTCACGAGTGATCATTAAAAATAAATTTCTTCTATGATCACGAGTGAATTAAAATCATTATTCAACCAAATGCATCACATTTTCTTTATATTTTATGCTTACAAATGATTATTTTTGTATTGTTGCTATTCCGGACAATATTATTTCCCATTGGGCGCCCCCATGTATTTTAAAAGGCAGTTCATCCGTTATTTTATAAACATCAATGCAGAGTAGTCGCCCTTTAATTGGGGGTCATAATGGAGAAACCAAATATATCTGAAAATAGTTCCTGTAAAAAATGAAAATTATTACTGTTATTTCTCAATGTTTGAAAAAGTGTAATACCAGTTTTAGTTCACTCATATTTCTCTATAAACCATCGAAAAGCATAAAATACAAATATTAATTCAGACTTGCAGTGTACATCGTCTAAACACTAAGTATTTCAAAAATAATTATCTCACAGAGATAAAAATAGTAATAATGTGAACATACTATATATTGTGTATGTTTCCGTCAACGAAAATTACAGTCAAAAGTAGTATTTACCATGTTTTTTAAAATAATCAGTTCAAACTTCAGTACTCGCGCGGGGCTATGTATTGACAGATGCTTAATTATGAATTTGTAAATTGAAAGGCTGCAATCAGTTTGATTTTTTTATTACTTATTGTTGTATGAATGGCATTAAGGCTGTGAACAAGATACGGAGCGCTTTTTATTACACCAGTTCGGGCGTTGTCAAGAAGAATCGCCGTCAAGGCGAAGTCAGAATGACAGAAGACACATTTAATGAAAAACATTCGCATAAATTCATACCATGATGTTCGTGTGATGTGTCTAAAAGATACAACCGCATAAGCTAAAGTAATATTCGTTTAATGCCAATTATTTGACGGAAAAATTGTAAATTTCAGTTGCCAGGCCAAAGCGTTCCCTTGCGCACGTTGGTCACGTTGACAACGCGTTGATGAGCGCCCTAACCCGCGATCGACGCTCCATTTTCCCGTTGCCTGGGTTAAAAGTTGTGGAAATAGCATTTGCGCTTGACGCTGCATTTATGAATCAGTAAGCTTAAATATCGGCAATGTATATACATTAATATAACAAATAGTTTACTCACCGATTTCATAGAAATTCTTTTCAATTTAAGTCATGTGTATGAGTTGTCTATATGAATTGTATGGACATTAATTATGCAAGAGGAGTAAGAAACTGTGATTGTCGATTAATATGGTATGCCTTTGCAATTAGGCAGACGTGTACGTTTATCAGTACAGATAATTTATGTGAGCATAATTCTGAGGTTGAACTTGTTCGTTTGTATCGACGAACTATTTTTTCACGGAAGTTCATTTATTTGCGAAAGGTTCTACGACCGTAACCCCGGGAACAATGCTGCTGCTCAGACCGAAGCGGAAAGCTAGATTGCCCTCTTGGCTAATGAGGTGGGTATCCTATAAAATGCTTTTTGAGTTTCGTTTCTAAGTCTTAACGTTTTAATACGGCTATTATAGGGGAAACAACAATATTTGGATGAAATCAGTTGAACACGATCATAATATTATTGTGTATACAAAGTATACGCGGATGCAAGAGCTGAATGATATCATGAAGAATGTAATGGCTTGCTTCTTTGATGCCCAAACTAGATATTATGAAAATAGCCCGACTTTGTTTTGGGAGCATTAACGAGCGACCTTGTTGAAAACGTTGTTGTACCGTCATCATTTCTATTGTTATCGCGCTGATCAGCCTACCGCTGCTCATCAAACCGAGTAAGCTTCGATCTAAATTTTCAGCGATTAACCGCAGATCAACGGATCAACAGGGGCGATATCTATGGTAGCCATATGCAGGACTTATGCAATAAAGAACGTTAATAGACTACTCTTTGTGCGATATGATTGCTTTTGTAGAGCAATATGTGTTGTAAATTACATGTTTCAAAAGAAGAACACGTTCCAGATCTAGGTATTCTCTCCCCAGTAGGAGCAGAGGTTCATAATACAGTGGAAATCCTCTAAACCGGATCCTCTATATACCGGAATCCTCTCCAAATCGGACAAATTGTCCGTTCCCAATTTTTCTCCTATAAAACCATGCGTAAAATATCTCCACAAGACCGGAATCCCCTCAATTCCGAAAACCGGTCATTCTTTGTATCAAAATAGAGTCATTCCATTCGTAATTGTACCTCCCTAAACCGGTGAGGACCGGTTTATTGCACCTCAGACCTAGAGTATAAAACGTGTGAAAAGGTTACAATATACTAAATCTTTTTGGAGTGCAATGCTATACTCTCTAAAAACATGAACATAATTTATAACAAGACACAATGCTCTGTAGGGACACTTGCCATGCATTTATTTTAGAATGTTTCTTTGTGCATGTGGTAGGGAAAACATTGATGTTTAACAGAAATTCACTCTTTTGCTTGAAAGTTGGAAACTACATGAGACTTTGACAGATTGCGGGAAACTCTCATCCACTGGTACGAAGCCGGTTAATAGATGGCCGTAAAACAGTGACCGCTGATTCGTGTCAAGTTCTTTCTTGCAAAACGCATGACCTATCCTTTTTATTGTTTAAATCATTACGGCTTGGAATGCTCTTTAAGAAAAGGTATGGTTATTGAGGTCTCTATGCGCAAAAGTTTGACTTCATTTTTTGTTAAAGTTATTGCTTTAACATTGAATTTGTGTAGGAAATCTTGAGGTATATTGTGACCAAAAGCGGATTAAAGACGCGTGAAATTAATAAATAAATAAGTGTATTTAAAATAAACACGAATTGCATTTGGAGCATTACTTTTTTTCATATATTACATTCACATTGTAAGTTGACGTCAGCAAAAACTAACAAAACGCAGTAATTCAAGAACATTACGTTGTTTTAGATGAACGTGTTCTACTCATCCTTAAAGGAGGCTTCCGGGGGAGAGCTCGACATCTACGTCTATCCAGCAGCTGTTGTCTATCCATTGGTTCGTGTTCAATACTTGTTTGTTTTTTCCACGGTTTATTTATTGTAATTAGTATTTTACCGAACAAAAACAATACACAACCAACGGGATATATTCATTTTTTTTATCAGTTATAAAACGTTTGTGTCTTTTTCCGACACAGGCTGTGTGATATAGTGATTTGCTCAACCACGACTATCACACATAAGAGATTTTGTTTATAGAAACGTAACATTTTAATACTAACAATGTTTTTAAAAAAAATCAAAGTTTTTTAACCTTATAGCGACACATTCTAGCGCTTGAATAATACCGAGAAGTCAAATTTCAGGCACAAGTTGTTATTTTGGAATGTTTTACTTTGTGTTTTTCGGAAGTATTTACTCTTTACGGTTTGGCTTTAACTTTCGTGTAACTCGAAAACGCCATTTTTGGTATTTCTTACAGGCCGGATCCAATTTTGCCTGGTCTTCTGGTTACACAGTTGGTGGCACATCGCTTCAGACAGGTACAGCCTTCGATACCGATCTTAGGACCTTTCTGGTATCCGCCTTTCCAGGCGTGCAACACGAGCACGCCATGGCTCTCACAGGGTAAGTCACGTGGGTTCGTATTAACAGGTTTGCACATGTTTTGTCGTGTAATATTAGCATGAATACAGTGCAATAACAAAATTCACTATTGTTCGTATTTACAGGTGTCTTCAACATAAATATAATGTAACAACAAAATCTGGCGTCAAAGCATAGAAAATTAAATGTTTAAACTTTTACAATTTTCGGAATACCCATCAACTACATTTGGTTGGATCTAATCAGTAGTAGCGGAAGCAGCAGTCTACTTGGTTACGCCTACTTGGGTACTGTATGCAGGACTACTTCTTTCAAGTACTCCATCAACGAGTTTACTGACTTCAACGTCGCCTGGGTGGCTTCACATGAACTGGGTCATGCGTACGTATACACATTGAATGGGCTTGTTTTTATTTTTGAGATTTCGGTAACTGAAAACGTTACGACATATGAAACCATTTGCATACAATGATAATGATATCGATTAAGCATGTTAATTTACGTATAAGTTTGACCATACATCAGCTTCAAGTAATGGCTTTTTTGTATCAAATGCAGTTTCTTTACATCCTTTAAAGCAATTAGCAACCATATTGTGGACAGTAAAATTATCATCGTGTTCTTCCTGTTTTAAGATTGCATAATTGTGCTAACATATTTTGCAGATCTGCGTTATAACAAGGAGCAGAAAGGGGTGGGGAATTTGCGTTTTTCTTTGGTAACCTTGGTTTTGTTGTATGTAGCTTAGCGAACATATCAACAGCATGATACGTTAAATACTGCTTCTGGATTGTTCACATTGTTTGTTTGATGTTTAAATCCATTTCAATCGTTTTTTAGGCTAGGAGCGGATCACGACAATTCGGATTTATGCCCACCGGGAAGGAACGTCATGTCCTCATACCTGTTCACGCCGACCGCCAGTACCGCTGACACCTACACCAAGTTTTCCACATGCAGTGCTTTCGCAATAACCAGTCAACATAATGCGTAAGAATACCACTTGTAGAATTGATTATGAAGTAATTACTTTAGTGTTTACAATGACACGCGTGCTAACAATGACACGCGTGCTAACAATGACACGTGTGCGACACACATGAGTTTACCAGCCCTAGGACTAGGCACACTTTAACATCGCAGTACGTGTCAGTTCATAACTATTGTCAACACAAACAAGCACGCCAGTGTATCAATAAGCCTTAATGATAAAAATACGATTATCTCCTTTGCTAAATTAAAACCATTTCGATGATAATTTTCCAGTATGAAACTGAAAATACCTTACAATAGCCTTTCAATAATGCGTTGTCCGCTGCAGCTATACCTGTTCCTGTGTGTTTCGACTTCGAAATTAATATTTAACAAGTCCCTCCGAAATCGCAGACAACAACACATACGTAAAGGGACGTGTTCACCTCCTTTCGTATATTTGAAAAATGTTATTAAATGATTTTGTTAAAGCGGGATTATACGATTTTCGTATATGTGTTAAATAGTAATATATTGATAAAATATGTTACGAAAACACAAAATAGGAAAAAAAAATTATACATTAAATACGAATTTCATAAAATGCAGCAAAGACAAATAAGCGCCTCGAGCCGATTGTGACGAACATATTTTCCATCAATAATCGAAGCATTCGACTTTTTATTAGGACCAGAGTTAGTGTGTGTGTGTCGTTTGAATATATATCGTTGCCGGAATTTAAAATGAACCGTTAAACTAAGTTTTAATTCACATCGTACAGCCGTTTTCGATTTCAGAATTAAATTTCGCATTTTTCGACACATGTTCATCTGAACTTTAATTTGATATTGAAATATATATATATATATATATATATATATATATATATATATATATATATATATATATATAATAAGTTTTTTACACATGTTATATAAATTCATTAATATTTGACAAAATCGTATAATCTCGCTTTAAACAATGTATTATATCTGAAATAGTAGTGAATAATTATAATAGAAAACAGAGCTTGAAATAAGGCCTACCCGGGGATTTGAAGAACATTAAATCTTCCTACCACAAACCTATTAATAGTTTTGCAATAAAAAGATATTTTAAGTTGTGAATTATAAAATGACGTTTTTTTTTTAATAATTATGAAAATCGTTACAATCGTAAAGAACGCTTTATTGTATGACAGAATACACTGCTGATTACCAATGAATCAACCAAACTTTAATCATGTTAAGGCAGGGAGTGTTGTATCAGTTATTTAAACACAATGGCATGACATTTTGAATCAAGCTGAAAATCGATTCCATTTTAAATACGTTTTAAATTCTGTGACCATGTTTTTGAACATGTATGACCTTGTTGAACATGCATGACCGTGAAGCAATCTCCCGCTGGACATCATGTGGACGAATTCCCTGCTCAATTTTACTGTTTCCTTGGTAACAATCTTTTCTTACATCTGACATACCGAATAATTGGGACACACGTTTTGAACAAGTTCCGTGCAGGTTGTGGAGTAAATGATATCAATAGTGCTACGAGAATAATTTTCACAATGGACGACGTGCAAAAAATACTCGGACGTCAAGTTCAATTTGTAAACAGAATAAACAGCTATTTCAAATCATCTGAACAAAAAATACTTTAAAGAAAATTAGCATACGTTTGCGTCTTTTTATTTCCCTTTCTTACAACCTTAAATAAAACAAGAGGGTCGCGACGGCTTCGAGGCGCTCACCTGCATTCAATAGACACCAATTGTTTGAGAATAGACCTGGTTACCAAGTGTTTTCTCAATCTTGGCCCACATTCAAACATGATTATCAAATTTCCAAAATAGACATAACGACCATCTTGCATAAAGACTGAGGCATCATGCGGTTACTGTAGCTGTAATAGGATTTAAAAAAAACGTTTCGGATAAAGTTTATCAAGATTGGTTAAAAACGTGCCATCTATACTTGCTTTTGGATACAATAACCACAATAGCTCACCATGAGCACTTTTAAAAATAAGTTTTAACCGTGTGGTTTCTTTAGTAAAAACTCAAATTATGTGTCTCTGGAACCCCGAAAAAACTTGTATCCATCAGTATCAATTGGAGATAGCAAATTAACATATTTTAAAAAAGTTTCCAGTAAAATATATTTCCTATCATTTAATATTAAATTGATTCTCTTATAAAATTATTAAAAAAATATGGTCGATGGATTGTGGCACACATTGAAATGTCTACATTTGTTATTCAAATGAAAAGATAAAACAGTAATTTTTTTTAAATACAAACAACAAATATAATGCTTTTTCATATTGCAGATTGACTGACTGCACGGCAAATAACGGGTTCACAGACACACAGTTTAGAAACTTCTTTTGTAGCGGACTTCTTGGTCAACGAGACAGCACGCTTGATCTTCAATGTAAAAAAGCCACTGGCTTCTCTCGAAGTACAGCTTGTGGGGTATGATAAAAAATATACACGATCGTGGTGCCAAACTATTTATTATTTGGTGGCTTTTTATATTTAGTTATTTTTTTAGAATTGATTTCTTATGTTTGATTATTTTACATACAATCGCAGTATAATTACCAAAAGCTGTCCCATAGATAATATTTTTTTTTTCCTGTCTTCTCTTAATATTTTGTCATTTTCCCCTAATAATCGGCTTTAGACTATTGTTTTAATATGAATAACTTTGGAAATGGCAAAATATTGAACATTTTTTACTAATCTATTTTCGTCAACATTTATATTGTTCAACATAATTTTGTAATGAAATATCTTTTATATGAAACGTTTGTCTCGCAGACGGTCGTTGGCGACGTTGGTTGCTTCTCATCAAATCAAGTCACGTGCAGGAATTCCGTTGGAAACTGCATCATCCCTCTGCGATTTGTGTGGAATGGCACGCCCTGTGGATCTGGCACGGTATTTATCACTTACCAAATATGGTTTATGATGGTTTATTAAACAATCCATTCAGAAGGCCAAAAGCCCAAGTGGAAAAGGCAAGCATACATTGTTTACACAATACACAGTTTATGATTATACAAAATATAGTTATAAAAAGAGGTAAAACGTTTAAATACAACGATGCATACATGAATTATTATATATATTACACTAGAACATAAATAATTATCGAAAGTATGTTTGTTATTAGATATGTCCTAATTGCGTCATATTGTTTGAGGCTAATTAACATTTATTAATACTATATAACAAATATACTGTAATTTACATTTATTAGGTGTCCATAAGCCAAAATGTAATAAAATACTTTGAACTAACCCGGATTAATTAAATTGGTTTAATGAGGAATATTATAACGATACTACTAAATGTATATGTACATCATATGTTTAAGGGTAGTAGAACAGTTTGTGATAGTAACAGGCTCGTTAAAGCCTTTTTGACTGTTAGATGTTCTGAAATAAAAGTCAAATTACACATGCATGTCAATAGTATAAAAGTCAGCCCGTACAGGCTACCTATACAAAAATATGTACGTATACTTGTTAACCATGTTATATTTCGTGATTTAGAAATGTTATACTGCGTGATTAAAAAATGTGCTGATACCTTAACAATGGATGAACAGGGCTTCAACATCGGGCTATTTAGGCTCAATTTGATTTTAAGTTTGACAGTCGGGTATAACCATTGTTATTACCAATTTGTTCTTCCCTTGATCATGGAAGTAGTCATTCAAAAACACACCTTCTTTAATTGAGTTGTGGTAAACAAAATGTAACTTCTGGTATAATTTGCATAGTTGCTACTTTATATGAAGAGTATTTTATTTCCATTGACTGAGTACACAATTGTCTCTCAGAAAGTTTAATGTTCAAAAGTTTCGAATTCCATGCTGTTTAACACAACTAATTGAATACATAAAACACACAAGTAAAGCAGTTATTGGTAACTATATGTTAATCATAACAAGATATAACGCAATTTAAATGTGAATTCAACCTCGTTTTAGTAACTTCAAAAACACGTGAGGCAGGTACATGCAATTTAAGTATTTAAAGATGTTATTTGAAAATTTAGCATTGGGGTACACCTTTTGTTAAAATTCAGACACATGAATACCCCTGTGTGTAAAATCCATAGAGAAAAGGTCAATTTCAGTCCCTTAATGATATTTATTGATGTAACATAAGTGCATGGCTTATATAGCATTCTGAATCATAACTGTTTGAAATTTAAATGTATTTTTATTTGTTGTATTAAAAAGTACTCACGCTCCAGCCAGTGTTTATCAGTTGTTGAAGGATCTAAATTGACCAAATTGACTAAATTGATCATTCAGTAGTTTAAGGATCTAAATTGACAAATTCTGAGCTTAATACTCTGGTGATATAAAGTGATATCATGGTCGATTTTGAAACTTGGTCACGTGAGGTAAAAAACTTGGTCAAATTACAGAAAAGGCGTTTTAGCACTATAAAAGTTCATTTTTAGCCAAATCGTCTTGAAACATGGTCAGACTATGTGATCACATCATACTTGAGGCCAGTTATACAACGGTTTCGTTTGTGTTTTTTTAGAAACATGGTCTGCAGTTTTCCTTGCATGGCCATTTTGTAATATTGTTTACACTAGAAGACACATTTTAAATTCGTTCTTGACGAAACATGGTAAAAACATTTATTCTAATGGTACATCGGCCGAGATCAAAAATGGTTTCAGTGTTGTGCACACATATTTGGCTATAGGGTTATAGTGAGTGTAACCTTGTGAACACTCAATTTAACACATTAACTGTCCACTCTTAACAAAGCTTGATTATAATTTATATTCCCATGACAACTCGGCCGATTTCGAGACAAGGTTCTAATACATTCAAAGCAATGTCACTATGCCAAATTTAAAAAAAAACTTTCTTAACTGTTGAAAAGTCACCTTTTAAGGCCGATTTTCATGAAACCTGATCAATACTTTTGCTCTCACGATGGTTATGATTTTTAAAAAAAGAAGATGATGATACTTGTTGTTGATTGAGACACATGAAAGTTAACAAAATTAACACTATTTCTAAGGACATTCAATATCTTAAATAATATACTCCAATTACATCGGATTTTTATCTTTTTTTGGTCTAGACAGTCACATAAAACAGTAAAACAACGAGAGCTGTTTCATTTGATCTTTCTTCCAATTTACATATAAAGTCGGAGCTGATTGCAATCTCACCATATGATCTATAAAATTCACAGGTGACTCATTCAATTATGCATAGACAGCCATGTTCAGGAGATAATATGTTTGCTCCATTAGAGTTGGCTCCCTAAAAAATAATATTACGTTTTAATATGCACTGGTTGGATAGTTTTCATCTGTCTACTAATAATGGGCTTATACATTAAATAAATATGTGACACAAAGCACTGTAATCGAATGTTTCATTCTCACAACTGATTTAATTACACAACAACAATAAACTTTTTATCTTTAAGTGTTTGTGAATTTATCAAAGTACTGTTTCTTGTACTTGTTATTAAATGATTAAAAATATAAATAATTATAACGCCTCATAGAAAGATTTTCACGTAGTATTTTGTTTACCGTTACAAGTCCTAATTAAACATTTTACATTATGAACACTCGACAGGAAACATTATTTTCCAATCTTCTTGAACTATTTACGGATTTAAGAGCAATTTACATTAAAGTGAGTCCGTAAAAATGTTCGTAGAAGGTAAAAACACTTGGTCAGAGCGAAACATTGCAATACATTTGTAACACATCGGAAGTAAGATTCTTTGCCACATCATCATGAAACTCGCAAAATTTATTAGCAACGCTCTGCAAAAGTAGAATTTAACGCAGATGCGTAAAGCGTCGTCCAAGATTAGCCTGTGCAGTCCGCACAGGCAAATCAGGGACGACACTCTCCGCCTAAACTGGATTCTTGCAAGGATGAGACTTTCTGTAAACGAACAATACCATAAAAGCAGAAAGTGTCGCCCCTGATAAAATCCCCCTCTATACAGAGTACGGCTCATATTATTGTGTTATGTTGATATTTTTCTCGAGTTTAAGTCTTGCAAGAGGGTTCCGGTCACTTTAAAGGGGACTTTTCACAGATTTTGGCATATTTTAAGTTTGCCATTAAATGCTTTTTATTGATAAATGTAAACATTAAATTTTAAAAGCTCCAGTAAAAAATCAAAAATAAAATTGTTAAAAGGAAAAAAAAGTAGCCCGCAGCAGGGCTCGAACCAGTGACCCCCGGAATCCTGAAGTAAAAATGCATTAGCCAACTGATCTATCCTGCCGAGCATACATAGGTTGCGTATTTTATACGTTATATAAGCAATCTTCGTAGTTTCACTTTAAACGACAATAACAGAACTCTCCAAATTATTCAATCGTTTCGCGTTTCAATGCTTTATAATGTTTAGGTTTTTAAATCGTCAAAAGATGCATATAATGGCTATTTAGCCCATGGCAAATATTCAGTAATACTGTTTCCTCACAAATATCATAACTAAACCGAAAATTTGCGAATTTGAAACAACTTTTTTCAATTTCTTTCAATTTACCAAACCGTGAAAAGATCCCTTTAAAACAATACTTAAAAAGAGTGGCAGTTTTTTTCCTGTGATTTAATATTAACATAGTAAACGAGCATTAAATCACATGTGTACCTAATCGTAACGGAACTCGTTCAAACTTATTCTTTTGAAAACAAATTTATCGGAATTTTCGATACAATGCATGCACACAGTCTGTGTCATTAGGGGTCACACAAACTTGTTAAAAAGGTATTTTAAGTACAAAACAGCAGATCCATTCATCAAACTTTCTTTCGGTGTATGGGGAGCGCATTTTGGGGAAGAATCAACAATATTTTGTATTTGCAGATCTGCTTTAAAGGAAGATGCGTTCCTAACTTTGATATCTGCACCCCTGACACAACTACTGCTGCACCTACAACTGCTGCTCCAACAACTGCGGCGCCTACAACTACTGCACCAACAACTGCTGCTGCTACAACTGAGGCGCCTACAACTGCTGCACCCACAACTGATGCGCCTACAACTACTGCGCCAACTACTGTTGCACCCACAACTGAGGCACCAACAACTGCTGCTCCTACAACTGAGGCGCCTACAACTGCTACACCCACAACTGAGGCGCCTACAACTGCTGCACCAACAACTGTGGCGCCTACAACTGCTGCACCCACAACTGAGGCGCCTACAACTGCTGCTCCTACAACTGAGGCGCCTACAACTGCTGCACCAACAACTGTGGCGCCTACAACTGCTGCACCCACAACTGAGGCGCCTACAACTGCTGCACCAACAACTGTGGCGCCTACAACTGCTGCACCAACAACAGAGGCGCCTACAACTGCTGCACCAACAACTGCTGCTCCTACAACTGAGGCGCCTATAACTGCTGCACCAACAACTGTGGCGCCTACAACTGCTGCACCAACAACAGAGGCGCCTACAACTGCTGCTCCTACAACTGAGGCGCCTACAACTGCTGCACCCACAACTGATGCGCCTACAACTGCGGCACCCACAACTGCTGCGTCAACTTCTGCTGCACCTACAACTGCTGCTCCAACAACTGCTGCACCCACAACTGAGGTGCCTTCATCTGCTTTTCTAACAACCGCTGCTCCAACAACCGCCGCACCAAAAACCGCTGCTCCAACAACCGCTGCTCCTACAATTGCTGCTCCAACAACTGCTGCACCTACAACCGCTGCTCCTACAACCGCTGCTCCTACAACTGCTGCACCTACCACAACGGCAAGATCGCCTTGTACCTGTTGTTTTCGCCGTGGAATAAGAAGGCGCATTTGTTGCCTGAGGGGGTTATTACGGTTTGGTCAGCCCTGCAGGTGTTGTCCACAGCGTGCACCGGGACAAAGCAATGAAAGCCTCACCGCCTCAATGGAATCTATGAATTGGGACAATTAGACGGCTGTTCGATGTTCTAATTTAGACTTGTCCAAAAACAACTAGCTCAACCGTAATTTCATGACTATAATCAAAATCAACGCTGCACTATACCGTTTTGTGTTTAATTTTATAACTAAAGGGTCAGATCTTCGCATATTTCCATTATTGAAAATTGTTAGATTATCCCCATATTCAATTATTCATGGCATTTCTTACAAATAATATTTTATGTCATAGTTTAAAATGCACTTTTCACTATGTTACATAAAATTCGCTGTCTATGAAATCTTACCGAATATTGTAGTTCCCTCAAAACGCATAGCAATAAAATGTATTTTTGTCGAAAAATAGTAAACACTTATTATTTTGTATACGTGTTACGTATTGTTTCTATTGTTCATCCGAAAACGAAGTATACTATTTTAAATATGACCTTAAATGAACGTTAACTTTTTTTCCCAATGGACAGAAGAAAAAACTAGGTTGTGTTAATTATTATAAAGCGGAATGCTACCATCCGGATATTGCCAAATTATGTCACCGTTGGAAGATGGCGGGACAATATTCGAAACGACGAAAAGGATTGCAAGGCGATATAAACTCCCAACAAAATACGACAATTCAGGAGTTGAATTCATCATAATATCGCTTCTTATTGATTTTTACATATAGAATTTTTTATAAAATGGTAATTACTTATGATCCATTATGTTCATTTTGCAAGCAAAGTGAGGAAAAAGTAGAACATGTATTCTGGGAATGTCAGATATCATGTGCAGTTATTGATGAAATGCTACCAGAACAATATTGTTCTTTTATGAACATGACAATCTTACTTATATCAAACTTGAATATTCAAATAAATCTGCTAGAGAATTAATAATGTTAATTTGTATGTTATATATATATGCTTATTCATACAAAATATATTATTAAATAGCGAAGCATTTTAAAAAAGTATTTTTTTTTGCATGAATATACATTAACTTATCAAAAGTATACGATAATACATAATCAGTGATAGTTCTTTGAATTTATAATAGCTGTCTTCTTTATATAAGGTATTTTACACAAAAAAACTTATTCGTACTGAAGCGATTACGTTTGTTTACAACATGATGTACATCCATTCAGAAAGACCATACTGTTTTGACATTGATATAATAAACATCAACCAACAGAATTGTTACAAGATATATAAAAAAGGTTTGACGAAATTAAGAAATCAATAAAACAGATCATATAAATCCGCTCGAATTGAAAATTAATGTTTCAGTTATTTTTGCAATCACTACAACAATAGCAACGACTAGCAGTACTGTATACGGTATAATAAACTGTCCAGCAATTTTTTTTTTGTAGAAACCGTATAATGAACCGAAGGAGTGACAAACTAGCAATAATCATTTCAATTCTTTGTGTGCTATATACGTTTGATATTCCCTGCAGAAAACGAAATATAAGGTCCGCATTTGCATACTTACATTCAAATAATGTGAAGCTTGATTATAGATTATATGTTTCAAACCATAATAGCAAAAAACGTTTGAAATGAAATGTTAATGATCGTTATAAAGATTGACTATATAACTACATAATGTATAATACTGATTACGCACAGAAATTTCCTAATTTAAGTTGTGCGTGTGGTCATGCTAGGAATAACATTTATAAATAATGTAAGTCGATAATAAAAAACGTACAAAAAACACAGCCCAAAAAGATTGAAATGAAATCGAAGTGATCATTAAAATTAAAAAAGCAAGACTACGTAACAACATAATGTATAGTTATGTTACGAACAGAAAAAATCTTAATTTCAGCTGTGCATGTCATCACGCGATATAATACATTTCTAAATAACATATACAGTAAAGGTGTGAGTTAATAATTTATTAATCGATCATAAATTAAAACGTAAAAAATAAAACATGTTAATCGATTATTGTAAGATTTACTACGACTAAGCTTTAATTTTTATTTTATTTAGTAG